>NC_092101.1:38280030-38352530 GCF_045679555.1 Salvelinus alpinus | reverse complement strand
GCCTCTGTAATTACAAGAGTCAGTGAATGGTAGGGAGATAGACGGTCTGTGGAGGAATATTTGATCCATGCTTCAGCAAATTACCATCCTTTATCCCCCCTCCATCTTTCCCTCTCGCTCCTGCTCTCTCTCTCCTATCTCCTGCTCTTTAACTCAATCAGCTAGGGTCTGCCCCAGAGAAATAGCCAGCCATAATTACTGTTATAACTCAGACACACAGAGAGCTCTCTCCTCTCTCACTCCCTCTGTTCACCATTACGAAAACCTCTAACTCTTTCTCTCTCTCTCACTCTTACATTCTCTCTTTCTCTGCCTTGCTCTTATACTCACTCTTGAATTCTCTCTCTATTTCAAACTCTCTCTCTCATGTCCCAATGTATCATCTATGTTCTTCTTTCTCACTGAGTCCCCCACACCCACTCCCTCTGTTGTCTTTTTGGCACTACTATGGAACCTCTCTTTTTCACAAATGAATTGTCCCCCCACCCCTCCTCGCCCATCCTGTAACCGTTAATAGTACTGGGGCTTTATTCCAGGCCCCTGTGATCCACTCCCCTCCTGCCCCCATCTCTGGCCTCACAGCCATGAGGAGTCAAACGTTGCATGAAAATAAACAAGTATTGCTCTGTGCTGCAGGACAAAGGAGCTAAAACTGTTTTCCCTCTCACCCATATCCCACTTCATCCCCTAGTCAATGGCTGCCATTCATAGAGTCTCCATGTCCAGGGCAAAAGAGGGGAATAGTGTTTGTAAACTACCCTTAGTTTACAAACACTGGGGGACAGGAGACGGGGGGAGGGAGGGAGGGAAGGTTGGAAGACATGAGAGGACAGAGGGTGGCAGAGTGGTTGGAGCAGGGTGGGTACAGCTGCTCCAGAGTGATGGGATTATCTGGCCATACCAATTTCGGACGATCCCTCCTCCTCTCCTCCTCTCCCCTCCCTTCCTCCTCTTTTACCCATCCAATCATCCCTCTCTTTTCTCCAGAGTTAATGTGCTGTGTGAAAGAAGGAAGAGGGCCTTTGGGGCTCACCTGATTAAAAATAATCATCGTCACACCGCTTTGTGATTGAGTTTGGAGGCATGAAGGGAGAAGGAGAGATAGAAACACAGAGAGAGAGAGAGAGAGAGAGAGAGAGAGAGAGAGAGAGAGAGAGAGAGAGAGAGAGAGAGAGAGAGAGAGAGAGAGAGAGAAACAAATATAATAGGATAAAAAGATAGAAGCCAGTGAGCCTGCAGTAGATGGGATAACTGTAATTAGTGTAGAGAGGAGGGGCATGGGAAATATGAAAAGAAGAAACAAAGATAGGAAGAGAAAAATAAAGAGAATGTGAGACAGACAGAGAGAGGGAGACAGAGACAGTCAGGCAGTCAGACAGTCAAACAGAGACACGGAGAGACAGACAGACAGACAGACAGACAGACAGTCAGACCGAGAGGTCTAGTGGTAGATGTTTGGTGGTGTACTATAAGGTAGTTAAAACATGCAGAACAGAGTAGATGGGGCCTTGAGGCTGTGTTGGGTGGTCATGGAGTTACGGATGTCTATGGGCAAAATGTGGGTAGTTTGTATGGAATTGTGGGTAATTTGTGTATTGGGTGTACCAAGCATGTGTGCATCAAATCTAATTTTATTGGCCGCACAAACATACCTAGCAGATGTTATTGTAGGTGTAGTGAAATGCTTGTGCTCCCAGCTCCAACAGTGCAGTAATAACTAACAATACACACAAATCTAAAGAGCAAAAGAATGGAATTAAGAAATATAGAAATATTCCAGAGTATGCAGTATATATACAGTGCCTTCGGAAAGTATTCAGACCCCTTGACTCTTCCACATTTTGTTACATTACAGCCTTATTCTAAAATGGATCAAATACATTTTTCCTCAGCAATCTACAAACAATACCCCATAATGATAAAGCAAAAACTGTCACGCCCTGATCTGTTTCACCTGTCCTTGTGCTTGTCTTCACCCCCTCCAGGTGTCACCCATCTTCCCTATTTATCCTCTGGGTATTTTATACCTGTGTTTTCTGTCTTTCTGAGGCAGTTCGTCTTGTTTGTCAAGCTTACCAACGTTCGTCCTGTCTGCCTTGACCTGTCGTTTGCCTTCCCTGGCATTGCAATAAACATTGTTACTTCACACAGTCTGCGCTTGTGTGTTACTTTGATTCCTGATCGTACGAACTTGCCATGACTGACCCAGCAGACTTGGACCAGCTCCGCAATGCCATCTCCTCCCAAGGAGCTACCATTGGTAGGCACAAGGAGTTGCTTCGCGGTCTGATGGAAGGGTTCCAGGCCGTGGCTGAACGTCACGACCTAGCCTTGGACGCATTGCGGGAGCAATTACGTGGGTTGCCTACTAGTCAGCCCACCACGACAGTAACCTCCCAGCCCCCCTGTAACCCGGCTGGTAGCAGTGCCGTCACCCCGGTTTCCCGGGAACCCCGCTTACCTCCCCCGGAGCGCTACGATGGAGATTCCAGAACCTGCCCAGCCTTTCTCTCCCAGTGCTCCCTCGTTTTCGGGCAGCAGCCTTCTTCGTTCCCCTTGAAGATAGCATACATTATTATTATTATTATTATTATTATTTTTATTTATTTTTCTCCCCTTTTCTCCCCAATTTTCGTGGTATCCAATCGCTAGTAATTACAATCTTGTCTCATCGCTACAACTCCCGTACCGGCTCGGGAGAGACGAAGGTCGAAAGCCGTGCGTCCTCCGAAGCACAACCCAACCAAGCCGCACTGCTTCTAAACACAGCGCGCCTCCAACCCGGAAGCCAGCCGCACCAATGTGTCGGAGGAAACACCGTGCACCTGGCCCCCTTGGTTAGGCCAATTGTGCGTCGCCCCACGGACCCCCCGGTCGCGGCCGGCTGCAACAGAGCCTGGGCGCGAACCCAGAGACTCTGGTGGCGCAGCTAGCACTGCGATGCAGTGCCCTAGACCACTGCACCACCCGGGAGGCTAGCATACATTATTACGGTGATGTCCGGGAGGGCACTCGCCTGGGTCATGTCGGTGTGGGAGCAACAATCCGCCGTCTGCCTCGTGGCGGAGGTGAGAAATGTTTTTGAGGCTCCGGTGTCCGGGAGAGAGGCTGCCCAGATGTTACTCCAGCTTCGGCAGGACACCCTCAGTGTGACAGACGATGCGGTGGAGTTCCGCATGTTAGCAGCGGATGGTACCTGGAACCTGGAAGCGCAGATCGACACGTTCCTGCACGGATTATCAGAGGAGGTAAAGGATGAGCTTCCAGCCCAAGAACTACAGACAAATCTCGACTCACTCATCGTTTTTACCATCTGGATCGATGGCCAGCTACAGGAACGTAGGAGGGAGAAGAGGTCCGATTGCGGTCCCAATCACTCACTCAGGGATCCCACCTTGCAGCTGATGAACTCCGGAAGTCCCCGGCATCTACGTCCTCGAGAGGATCGAAGCTTGCACGAGTCCCTCCAAGAGCCTCCGGAGACTGCCGATTCACCTCTTCCTGAGCCGATGCATCTCGGCATGACTAGGCTGTCTCCAGAACGCGTAAGCAGACTTGAGACCCAGAGTTGTCTGTATTGCGCTACTGCCGGTCATTTTCTGTCTGCCTGTCCCTTCAGGAGACCTAGCTCATTCATTGGAGTGAGTACACTGGTGGGTCTTGAAGGTGATTGTTCTTCTCCCCTTACTCGCCCCCCTCTCCAGGTCACCCTAATGTGGGGCGACTAGTCAAAGTCTCTCCAGGTACTCATCGGCTCGGGGGCCAATGTGAGTCTCATGGACGTTACCCTGGTGTCTGAGCTGGGCATCCCCACTCAACCCCTCTCCATTCCCATGGGTGTTGGAGTGCTGGACGGGCGCTCTATAGGCCGAGTAACCCACCAGACCACCCCTGTCAACCTACGAGTGTCGGGGAACCACAGTGAGACGATCCAATTCCTGCTGCTGGGTTCCCGCTAAAGACCTCCTGGATCTGGCCCTCATCGACGAATTTCACCACCAGCACCCCAGTCAACCAGGCACCCCAGTCTCTGCAGGTTCCCGTGGTATTGGGATTCTCTTGGCTCCAGCGACACAATCCCTCCATTGACTGGGCTACTTGTGCCATTGGGGCTGGAGCCCGTACTGCCATAATCATTGCCTGAAGTCAGCTCTGCCTGCCCCGGGACGTTTTCCTGGGGGCTTGGAAATTGCCCCGGACCTCTCCGCCAGCTCCGCAGAGTACCAGGACCTCCAGGAGGGGTTCAGTAAGGCCCGGGCCACTTCGCTTCCGCAGCACCGACTGGTTTCCAAGAAGGTCAAGCCTGAGGCGCTAGCACGCAGCTATAGTGCCATGGCTACATGCCCTGAAGCCAAGACCTTTCCCCCCCGCTCAAAGATCATTAGCCCCTCTGCTGTTTGTCCTCTGTTGCCCCGTACCCTCCGTATTTTTCCTACCTTTTCTGTGTCTAGAATCAAAACCATGTTAGACTGCCCATTGTCTTCTGTTTCTAGGCCCATCCCTCCCCCTGTGTCATCGATGGCCAGCCAGCGTACACGGTGAGACGCCTCCTGAGGGTTCGACCACAGGGCAGGGTTTTCCAGGACCTGGTCAACTGGGAGGGTTATGGCCCAAAGGAGAGGTGCTGGGTTCCCGCTAAAGACATCCTGGACTCTCATCGCAGACTTTCACCGTTGGCACCCCAGTCAACCAGGTATCCGCCCAGGTGGCACGCCAGGGGGCGTCCCAAGAGGAGGGGTACTGTCATGCCTTGATCTGTTTTACCTGTCCTTGTGCTTGTCTCCACCCCCTCCAGGTGTCACCCATCTTCCCTACTTATCCTCTGGGTATTTCTACCTGTGTTTTCTGTCTGTCTGGGGCAGGTAGTCTTGTTTGTCAAATTTAAAAGTGTTCGTCCTGTCTGTTCCTGTCTTTTCCCTGCCTTTCTTTTTCTCATCTTCCTGGTTTTTGACCCTTACCTGTCCTGACCCTGTACCCGCAAGCCTGACTACTCTGCCTGTCCCTGACCTGAGCCTGTCTACCGTCCTGTACCTTTGCTTCACCTCTGGATTACTGAACTCTGCCTGTCCCTGACCCTGAGAATGCCTGCCATCCTGTACCTTTGCTTCAGCTCTGGATTACTGAACTCTGCCTGTCCCTGACCTGAGCCTGTCTACCGTCCTGTACCTTTGCTTCACCTCTGGATTACTGAACTCTGCCTGTCCCTGACCCTGAGAATGCCTGCCATCCTGTACCTTTGCTTCAGCTCTGGATTACTGAACTCTGCCTGTCCCTGACCCTGAGAATGCCTGCCATCCTGTACCTTTGCTTCAGCTCTGGATTACTGAACTCTGCCTGTCCCTGACCCTGAGAATGCCTGCCATCCTGTACCTTTGCTTCAGCTCTGGATTACTGAACTCTGCCTGTCCTTGACCCTGAGCCTGCCTGCTTTGACCTGTCGTTTGCCTGCCCCTTGTGTTACAATAAACATTGTTACCTCACACAGTCTGCACTTGGGTCTTAACTTGATTCCTGATAGAAAACAGGCTTTAGAAAAAATGGCACATGTATTTAAAATGAAAAACTGATAGCTTGTTCACGTAAGTATTCAGACCCATTGCTATGAGACTCGAAATTGAGCTCAGGTGCATTGTGTATTTGATATTATTATTATAAAATTATATAATTTATATATAATAATATATAAATTATATATTATTATATATAAATTATATAATTTTATGCGGGGGAGGGTAGATAAGATGTAATATTGCAGATAGATTGTAGCTTCCATCAATATAATTGTCTGCATCACCTATATATTTTTTTGGCAAATATATATATATATATATACATACATACATACATACATATACAAATATAAATACATACATACAGTTGTAGTCAGAAGTTTAAATACACCTTAGCCAACTACATTTAAACTCAGTTATTCACAATTCCTGACATTTAATCCCAGTACAAATTCCCTGTTTTAGGTCAGTTAGGATAACCACTTTATTTTAAGAATGTGAAATGTCAGAATAATAGTAGAGAGAATGATTTATTTCAGCTTTTATTTCTTTCATCACATTCCCAGTGGGTCAGAAGTTTACATACACTAAAAGAGTATTTGGTAGCATTGCCTTTAAATTGTTTAACTTGGGTCAAACATTTTGGGTAGCCTTCCGCAAGCTTCCCACAATAAGTTGCGTGCATTTTGGCCCATTCCTCCTGACAGAGCTGGTGTAACATAGTCAGGTTGTTAGGTCTCTTTACTCACACACACTTTTTCAGTTCTGCCCACAAATTTTCTATGAGATTGAGGTAAGGTCTTTGTGATGGCCAATCCAATACCTTGACTTTTTTTGTCCTTAAGCCATTTTGCCACAACTTTAGAAGTATGCTTGGGGTCATTGTCCATTTGGACCAAGCTTTAACTTCCTGACTGATGTCTTGAGATGTTGCTTCAATATATCCACATAATTGTCCTTCCTCATGATGCCATCAATTTTGTGAAGTGCACCAGTCCCTCCTGCAGAAAAGCACCCCCACAACATGATGCTGCAACCCCCGTGCTTCACGGTTGGGATGGTGTTCATCCGCTTGCAAGCGTCACCCTTTTCCCTCCAAACATAACGATGGTCATTATGGCCAAACAGTTTTATTTTTGCTTCATCAGACCAGAGGACATTTCTCTAAAAAGTACGATCTTTGTCCCCATGTGCAATTGCAAACCGTAGTCTGGCTTTTTTATGACGGTTTTGGAGCAGTGGCTTCTTCCTTGCTGAGCAGCCTTTCAGGTTATGTCGATATAGGACTCGTTTTACTATGGATATAGATACTTTTGTACCGGTTTCCTCCAGCATCTTGACAAGGTCCTTTGCTGTAGTTCTGAGATTGATTTGCACTTTTCACACCAAAGTACATTCATCTCTAGGAGACAGAACGCATCTCCTTCCTGAGCAGTATGACGGCTGCGTGGTCCCATGGTGTTTATACTTGCATACTATTGTTTGTACAGATGAACGTGGTACCTTCAGGTGTTTGGAAATGGCTCCCAAGGAAGAACCAGACTTGTGGAGGTCTATAATTTTTTTCTGAGGTCTTGGCTGATTTCTTTTGATTTTCCCATGATGTCAAGCAAAGAGGCACTGAGTTTGAAGGTAGGCCTTGAAATACATCCACAGGTACACCTCAAAATTCAATCTCAAATGATGTCAATTAGCCTATCAGAAGCTTCTAAAGCCATGACATAATTTTCTGGAATTTTCCAAGCTATTTAAAGGCACAGTCAACTTAGTGTATGTAAACTTCCAACCCTCTGGAATTGTGATACAGTGATTTATAAGTGAAATAATCTTTCTGTAAACAATTGTCGGAACAATTACTTGTGTCATGCACAAAGTAGATGTCCTAACCAACTTGCCAAAACTATAGTTTGTTAACAAGAAATTTGCAGAGTTGTTGAAAAACAAGTTTTAATGACTCCAAAATAAGTGTATGTAAACTTCCGACTTCAACTGTACATACATACACTACCGTTCAAAAGTTTTGGGTCAATTAGAAATGTCCTTGTTTTTGAAAGAAAACCTTTTTTTGGTCCATTAAAATAACGTCAAATTGATCAGACATACAGTGTAGACATTGCTAATGTTGTAAATCACTATTGTAGCTGGAAACGACTGATTTTTAAATGGAATTTCTTCATAGGCATACAATAGTCTATTATCAGCAACCATCACTCCTGTGTTCCAATGGCACATTGTGTTATGTTATCCAAGTTTTCATTTTAAAAGGCTAATTGATCATTAGAAAACCCTTTTGTAATTATGTTAGCACAGTTGAAAACTGTTGTTATGATTAAAGAAGCAATAAAACTGGCCTTCTTTAGACTAGTTAAGTATCTGGAGCATCAGCATTTGTGGGTTTGATTACAGGCTCAAAATGGCTAGAAACAAAGACCTTTCTTCTGAAACTCATCAATCTATTCTTGTTCTGAGAAATGAAGGCTATTCCATGCGAGAAATTGCCAAGAAACTGATGATCTCGTACAATACTGTGTACTACTCCCTTCACAGAACAGCACAAACTGTCTCTAACCAGAATAGAAAGAGGAGTGGGAGGCCCCGGTGCAAAAATGAGCAAGAGGACAAGTACATTAGAGTGTCTAGTTTGAGAAACAGATGCCTTAAAAGTCCTCAACTGGCAGCTTCATTAAATACTACCCGCAATTCACCCGTCTCAACGTCAACAGTGAAGAGGCGACTCCGTGATGGAGTTTAGGGTTATGGTTAGGTTAATGGTTAAGGGTAGGGTTAGGGTTAGATTTAGGGTTATGGATTAGGGAAAATGTGATTTTGGATGGGAATCAATTGTTTGGTCCCCACAACGATAGCAATACAAAACTGTGTGTGTGGTCTAACTTTAGTATCCTTTTGGATTCCAAAAGTCCTCACAAGGATAGTAAAACAAGGAACATTTGACAAGTGGGGACATTTCGCCGGTACCCAATAGGAACCATTTTATTTTAGGTTAAGGTTAGGGTTAGATTTAAGGTTAGGGTTAGGCTAAGGGTTAGGGTTAGGTTTAGGGTTAGGGAAAATAGGATATTAAATGGGGGAAAAAATATTATTTTGCGTCTGTGTGTGGGGGGATCATGTTGAGGAGCTTGTCCATGAGTATTCAATCAGGCTTGATAGGATTGACATTCCGCCTATGCCTGTGGTCATGAGGCTAGAATCTGTGAGAGAAGTGGCCCTAGTAAATATTCAACATCTGCTTGCAAATGTGCATATCCCACAGAAGGTTCTGAGGTAAATGAATATCAAAACTGTTCAAGTGTGGAGAAAGTCCTATGCTTAAACACACATCACACATGACGTTGTCTTACTGAGCCAAAGAGAGGGGTGTTTAGGTGTCCCGAATATTGAGTGGATTTACACTGCTACCAGACTGACTCACCTGTTGAACATGCTCAACAGTGACGATGTGACAGTTAAGGGGTTAGCCAGAGCCTCCTCCTATCTGGACCTACGGAGGAGGAAGGTTCCACTGGCCAGGTACACTGAGGACAACTTCCTGGGCTTCAGGAAGAAGGCCAACAGACAATTGGACACTCGTGCTGCTGGCTTTGGAGTCTGGTCAGACTGGCTGGACCTCAACAACCTTTGTGCTACTGGACTGGAGTGGAGCTCAGGTGGACACGGACAGATATGCAAACTAAGCCAGTGACTGCCTCTGATGCAGTTGTGGCAGATCGCAGTGTTGTTGTGGAGGCTTCTGTCACCCATGATGGAACATCTCATCCTATATCCAGGACAACACTCCTTGGTTTCAGACGGATGCAGCCAAAGCAAAACTGGACGAGCCAAGGCTGCAGGAGAAACTCGCTGCTCTGGACTTTGTTGGTCACTCTGTCTCCCATTCCATATACCAGAATGCTGACATTGGCGAGGACCTTCTCACCAATACTGTTAAGGCAAAGTTGCACGTTCTACCAACAAATTATGATCTAGCACTCTGGTACCCTGTAAACCATGACCCATTTTTTATTCTACATGAGTCCAATGTAATGGAGTCCATTGCCCATGTTGTGAATTGCTGCTGTTCATACAAAGAATTGTACATTGCTAGACCTGACCGCCTTGTTGACTTGATAGCCAGAGAGGTGAGACAAGTAGTCTCACCAACAGCACAGATGCATAAACATTATTGTGCAAGGGGAAGCTGGTTTGATGTTGATGATGATGTGTTTTCCTGTGTGTCAAATACACCAGATATTTTTGTTGTTGGGGGAGGCCAGGCGGAGGAGCTCATTTTGGAAGTGGGCTGCTCATTTGACAGCTACATAGAGAAGGCCTTTGCAGAGAAGCTGCTTAAATACCAGCCCCTCGTGGCACGCTTGAACAGCCTCGGGTGTAGTTGCAAGCTGGTGGCGCTGACATTTGGCAGTCTCAGCCACGTACATAGGCTTGCAGTGCGTGGCCTCCAGATTGCGGGCCTGACAACTAGGGTAAAGCAATGGGCTAGGTACTACTCTGTTTCAGCTGTCATGGCAAGCCTAGCAGTTTGGAGAAGGGGGTGTGTGTGTGGATCTGTGCATGTCTCTGTGTGTGTGTGTGTGTGTGTGTGTGTGTGTGTGTGTGTGTGTGTGTGTGTGTGTGTGTGTGTGTGTGTGTGTGTGTGTGTGTGTGTGTGTGTGTGTGTGTGTGTGTGTGTGTGTGTGTGTGTGTGTGTGTGTGTGTGTGTGTGTGTACGTGCATGCGTGAGTGAGTGAGTGCTTGATAGTCAGTGCAGGTTGTCAGTCCAGTTCAAGTGTTCAGCAATCTGATGGCTTGTAACTAGAAACAGTCTTAGAGCCTATTGGTATCAGACCTCATCCTCCAATACCGTCTGCCCAACAGTTAGGGAGCAAACAGCTCGTGGCTGTGGTGTGTGGGGTACTTGATGATGTTGCGGGACTTCCTCAGGCACCATTTCAAGTAGATGTCCTGGATGGATGGGAACACGGCACCAGTAATGTACTGTGCATGTGTGTGTGTTTGTTCATACAGCTGTGTGTGCTCCTTCACACATCTATTCTACTCTACTCTACTCTACCCTTCTCTCTCGCTCTCTCGCTCTCTCTCAATTCAATTAAATTCAAAGGGCTTCATTGGCTTGGGGAACATATTTTTACATTGCCAAAGCAAGTGAAATAGATAATAAACCATATTAAATTAACAGAAAACATTACACTCACAAAAGTTCCAAAGGAATAGAGACATTTCAAATGTCATATTATGGCTATATACAGTGTTGTAAATAGGTAAGGTTCAAAAGGGAAAATATATATACATAAATATGGGTATTATTTACAATAGTGTTTTTTCATCACTGGTTGCCCTTTTCTTGTGGCAACAGGTCACAAATCTTGCTGCTGTGATGGCACAACAGTGGTATTTTACTCAATAGATATAGGAGTTTATTTAAAAAAATTGTGGGCCTGTGAAATCTGAGCGAAATATGTGTCTCTAATATGGTCATACATTTGGCAGGAAGTGTCACGCCTACTCCCGTTCCCTCTCTCCGATGCGCAATGTCGCCGGTCTACTAACCACTGGTCCTGGCAACCCACATTACGCACACCTAGCAAACATCATTACGTACACCTGCTGCCCATCGTTATGCACACCTGGACTTCATCATTACCTTGATTACTTCCCCTTTATTTAGCCCTCACTAGCCCCAGTCTTTAGGCATATTGGTTTTGTTTACGTTCAGTACACTACTCTTGTTTTGTTTATCTTCATGTTTCTTATTATTAAACTCATCGTCTGCACCTGTTTCCTGACTCTCTGCGTATACGTTACAGATGTTGTACGTTACTTTCTCTGTAAAAAATAGCCTCCTACCATAGGCTGTCACAGTGAGCCAGTCCCCCAGCCTACCCAGCTGTCCGCCCAGATAAGCAATGCCCGACTGTCCCTTCCAGAGAAGTATGGCGGTACTCCATCGAGATGCAATGGCTTCTTACTCCAGTGCTCCTTATTTTTCACCTATCAGACGGGAGCCCCCACCACCAAAGTCCAAGGTTGCCATGGTCATTTCCCTGCTGACCAGATGAGCATTGGAGTGGGCTACGGCCGTCTGGGAGAGAGGAGAGGAGGAGCTGGGTTCCTATGAGAGGTTCATGGCTCTGTTCAGGGCAATTTTCGACCATCCTCCAGAGGGCAGAGAGGGAGGTGAGCGACTTTTCCAACTCCAGCAGGGTGCTCACCTTTCGAACTGTGGCAGCCTCCAGCGGATGGAATGAGCAAGCGCTCCGCACTTTATTCCGCAGTGGACTGCTTGGGAATGTCCAGACAGAGTTGGCATGTAGAGATGACAACATATCCTTGGATGCTCTCATTGCAATGGCTATCCGTCTGGATAACCTTCTTCGGGAACGCCGGTGTCCTCCTCGCCACTCACCTCCCTCCTTTGGTTGTCCTGAGGCAGAGTCTGACCCCATGGAGGTAGGGGCCACAAACCTCTCCGTGGCAGAGCGACATCACCGGAGACAGCTGGGGCTCTGTCCCTATTGCAGCCAGGAGGGGCACCAGCTTCAGCGGTGCCCGGTGCGTCCCAACCCGGGGTCAACTAGAGCAGAGCTGCGGCCCCGTGACCTTCTGCCTCCTAGTGTAGGCGTGAGTATTCTATCATAATTTTCCTCCAAACCCTTTATGGTTCCTATTTCACTGGCTGGATGTCAAGTGTTGTCTCTACAGCTTTAGTGGACTCTGATGCTGCTGGGAACTTCAACGACCAGGCCCTCGCCTCCTCACTGAACTTAACTTCATACCCGCTCTCCTCCCCTTTTCATGTCCAAGCCCTGGATACGTGACCATTGGGATCCGACACAATTACACACATCACAGCACCACTCACCCTTACCGTGGGACCCATGCACCAGGAACGTCTTCCATTCCGAATCACCACTGCAGCTGTACATAAAGTCATCCTCGGCCACCTGTGGCTCCAACTTCATAAACCCACCATCTCCTGGTCGAGGATTAGAATCATGGCCTGGGAACTAGGATGCTGGAGAACATGCTTTCCAGCACCCTATGGTTCCACGTTGGTGGAGGGTCCTGTGAGTGCCCTCCAGCCTATCGATCTGTCCTCCCAAATCGTTGGCCCCGTGTTTTGGGACATAGATGTGGACATTTGCCAGGCTCTGGAGAGGGAACCCGCTCCTTCTACCTTCCCTCCAGAGCGCATCTACGTCCCCACGGTGGTGAGAGTTCAGCTGTCAACCTGGGCACACACATCCCTCGCTGCTGAACACCCAGGTATCACCCACACCATCCAATCCCTCTCCAATAAATACTGGTGGCCCACCTTGGCGCAGGACGTTGCCCACTATGTCAACTCATGCACCGTGTGTATCCAATCCAAATCACCTCGCCACGCTCCAGCAGGGAAACTCCTTCCCCTTACCGTGCCTCAGCGGCCTTGGTCACATCTGTCCATTGACTTTGTAACTTATCTCCCCCATTCTGATGGTTTTACCACTATTATGGTCCTTGTTGACAGATTCTCTAAATCCTGCCGTTTTATCCCTCTCTCTGGTCTACCTACCACTCTCCAGGTCGCTGAGGCACTATTACAGCACTATGGCTTTCCGGAGGACATTGTAATCCGACGGCAGCGGGCCACGGCCAGCCTCACATCCGGATATCGGCTTCAGTTCAACGGGCAGGTGGAGGGGAACAACCAGTAGCTGGGGAGGTTCCTAATTGGGCCCTGTTCCTTCCCTGCGCAGAATACGCCCAGAACTCACTTCATCACGCCTCCATCGGGCTGACTCCCTTCCAGTATATCCTGGGATATCAGCCGGCCCTGGCTCCGTCAACTCAGAGCCAGACCAAGGCCCCTGCAGTGGATGAGGGGTTCTGACGCGGAGAGGAGGTGTGGAACGCCGCCCATGTGAGGCTCCAGCGCGCTGTCCGCCATCAGCAGGCTCAGGTGGACGCCCACCGCGGTGAGGCTCCTGTGTTCCATCCTGGTGATCGCATCTGGCTCTCCACCAGGAACCTCCCGCTCCGCCTGCCCTGCCCTGCCGGAAGCTGATCCCCCGGTTGTAGGACCCTTCAAGGTCCTCCGAAGAGTTATTGAGGTAACTTACCATTTACAACTGACCCACCAACTTCCTGGTCCCCTTTCTGATGCCGTCTCCCACGACACCCCTCCGCCTCCCCTGGACATATATGAGTCCCCTGCATATGCTGTCAGGTCCCTTCTCGACATCATGTTGGTCGGCTTCATTACCTGGTGTATTGGTAGGACTACGGCCCAGAGGAGCGCTGTAGGGTTCTGACGGCCGACATCCTGGACCCCAACAATGTCCGGGATTTCTATCTCCACCGTCCGGATGGGCCCACTGCTTGCCCTCTGGGCAGTCTTCCTGTCCTGTCGTCCTGACCTTGATTACTTCCCCTTCATTTATCCATCAGTAGCGTCAGTCTTCAGGCAGTATTGGTTTTGTTTAAGTTTAGTACGCTACTCCTGTTTTGTTTATCTTCATGTGTCTTATTACTATACTCACCTTCTGCACCTGCTTCCTGATACCCTGTGTATACGTTTCAAGAGGTTAGGAAGTGCAGTTCAGTTTCCACCTCATTTTGTGGGATGTGTGCACATAGCCTGTCTCTCTCAATAGCAAAGCTATGCTCACTGAGTCTGTACATAGTCATAGCTTGCCTTCAGTTTGGGTCAGTCACAGTGATCAGATACTATGTTTAGGGGCCAAATAGCATTCTAGTTTGTTCTGTTTTTTTGTTAATTCTTTCCAATGTGTCAAATAATTATCTTTTTGTTTTTTCATGATTTGGTTGGGTCTAATTGGAGTGCTGTCCTGGGGGCTGTTTGTGTTTGTGTTCAGAGCCCCAGGACCAGCTTGCTTAGGGGACTCTTCTCCAGGTTCATCACTCTGTACAGTAGGTGATGGCTTGGGAATATCTTAATTTTAGGTGGTTGTAGAATTTAACAGCTTTTTTCTGGATTTTGATAATTAGCAGGCCTAATTCTGCTCTGCATGCATTATTTGGTGTTTTGTGTTGTACAGGATATTTGTTGAGATTTTTGCAAAATTCTGCATGCAGAGTCTCAATTTGGTGTTTGTCCCATTTTGTGAATTCTTGGTTGGTGAGCGGATCCCAGACCTCACAACCATAAAGGGCAATGGGTTCTATAACTGATTCAAGTAATTTTAGCCAGATCCTAATTGGGATGTCGAATTTTATGTTCCTTTTGATTGTCTCTCAGATCGTTCACAGCTTTGTGGAAGTTACTTCTGGTGCAGATGTTTAGGCCGAGGTATGTATAGTTTTTTTGTGTGCTCTAGGGCAATGGTGACTAGATGACATTTGTATTTGTGGTCCTGACAACTGAACCTTTTTTAGAACACCATTATTTTTGTCTTACTGAGATTTATTTTCAGGGCCCATGTCTGACAGAATCAGTGCAGCAGATATAGGTGCTGCTGTAGACCCTCCTTGGTTGGGGACAGAAGCACCAGATCATCAGCACCTGACGCGGAGAGGAGGACTTTGCCTTTGTTATGGTTTGGTTGTTTGTCAATTAGGGTGTGCAGTGTGAATACTCTCTCCCTCTCCATCTCCCTCCATCTCTTGCTCTCTCTCTCTCGCTCTCGCTCTCTCCCTCTCATGCCCTGGAGGTAAAGTTAAAACACACACACACAGTCACATTCTTGACTACCAACCTGTCAACCACCATACACACATTTACCCATTGTCATGACTCTCTCTCCTTGGTGAGGATTTGGGGGAGTTGGACAGGTTTTATGACTTAACACCAGTCGTAAACATTCTCTCTCTTGCCCTGCAGTATTGAACAAAGGAATGTGCTGTGTGTAGAGAGAGACTCTTCCCTAATAACTCTAACATCAAAAGATTGGACATTGGAACATTAGTTTTGAAATGGTTGGTGGGGATCCAAACAGTAATCATGTCATATCATTTATTATTTTGTGATGTCATTAACCTCTCTAGGGTACGTGAGATGTTAGCGTCCCACCTCTTCAACAGCCAGTGAAACTGCTGTGCGCCAAATTCAAATACAGAAATACTCATTATAAAAATTCAGTTAACAAAACATTTTACATAGGTTTAAAGACTAACTTCTTGTGAATCCAACCACTGTGTCAAATTTAAAAAATGCTTTACGGCGAAAGCATACCTTTAGAACATAGCCCAGCAGACAAATCATTACAAACAGTAACCAGCCAAGTAGAAGAGTTACACAATACAGAAATAGAGATCAAATTAATTCCTTACCTTTGATGATCTTCATATGGTTGACTCAGCAGACATTAATATACTCAATAAATGTTTATTTTGTTCGATAAAGTCTCTTTATATACAAAAACCTCAGTTTTGTTCGCGCGTTTTCTTCAGTAATCCACAGGCTCAAATGCAGTCAAAACAGGCAGACAAAAAAATCAAAATTGTATCCGTAAAGTTCATAGAAACATGTCAAACGATGTTTATATTCAATCCTCAGGTTGTTTTTAGCCTAAATAATCGATAATATTTCAACCGGACAATAACGTTGTCAATATAAAAGGTAAACAAGAAAGGCACTCTCTCGGTCGCGCGCATGAAAAAGCTCTGTGACACTTTAGGGTCCACTCATTCAGACTGCTCTTACTTCCTAATTTTTCAGAATACAAGCCTGAAACTATTTCTAAAGACTGTTGACATCTAGTGGAAGGCATAGGAACTGCAATTTGAGTCCTAAGTCAATGGATACTGTAATGGCATTGAATAGAAAACTACAACAAACAAAAAAAATCCCGAATGGATTTTTCTCAGGTTTTCGCCTGCCAAATCCGTTCTGTTATACTCACAGACACTATTTTAACAGTTTTGGAAACTTTAGAGTGTTTTCTATCCAAATCTGCCAGTTATATGCATATCATATCTTCTGGGCCCGAGAAGCAGGCAGTTTAATTTGGGCATGCTTTTCATCCAAAATTCCGAATGCTGCCCCCTACCCTAGAGAAGTTAAGGAAGGTATAACAAGATAACTGTAACTCTGAATGTGTACATGTCCTAGTTTGCATCTAAATGTTGTATAAAATAAATGATTAAGTATAAGAATACTTTTGTGAAGATAGAAATGTGATTTTAGCCTTCTAAATGATAATGGCTTTTCATATAAACCTGGGCCCGGTCAGCAACCACGCCCACGTGAGCACAGACATTGTGTCTGGTCGTATTCTCGCGGGGCAGAAATCTCAGAGATCAATTGGTAAACTCTGATTTACCCCCCCAAGATATCCCTGCACAACGTCTATTTGCACCCCTATTGGATGGAAACTACAAGTGTAATGGCTTTACTCAATGCAATGGCACTTGTAAATGAAGAACACCCCCAAACAAGGAAACAGATCCCAATCAAAGGTGTTATCCCGTGCTCCACTAAGGCAGTATTTTATCTTATAACTTGTCCTTGTGGTAAAAATGATGACGGTAAAACAAAGCGCAAATTAAAAGTACGAATTTCTGAGCATCGTAGCATCATTAGGTGCAAAAACTTGACTTACCCAGTTGCGACCCACTTTTTGGAAGCAAACCACCCGATTTCATCTCTACATTATATTGGCATCGAACATGTCACCCTCCCTAGGAGAGGGGGTGACCTTGATAATTTATTGTTAAAACGAGAGGCTGCCTGGATCTTTAATTTAAAGACCCTTGCTCCCTTCGGTCTCAACATAGACTTGATCTGAAGCCATTCTTGTGATTATTGTGATTTTGCTATTGTAAATGTTTGTAGCCAAATTGTATCTATGATCGTACGCTATCCATTTATGTTTTTTGTATGCTATTTTAATATATGAGAATTAACCAATGATATCAGGCCACACCCGGCCATGATTACAGACGCCTGTGTGTGTCTTTTGACACTATATAAACGAGTCACCCCGCACCGTTTGTCATTATACCCTGATGAAGACAGCTTGTCTGTAGAAATGTTGGACATAACATTTTTGCATCTGAGCTCCTAGGGTGTGCGGCTCTCCTTTATTTTTCAAAGACAGGACAGAATGCCCTCCAAGGCCAGAGTACTTAAAAGGACTAGCTGAGAATTTAAATGCAGAGCAGAGAATGTGAGGACGTGGTCCACACATTGAAATGGTTGACAGAAAATGGTAAGACCCTCTGAAACTCTCGACGACTGAAGAAGGTGAAGACTAGACCAAACGTTCACAGTCTGCAGCTGGGTATGAAAGTCTAGTACAATTGACCAAAGACGGGAGGGAAGAACAGATCCCTCTCACCACTGGGTGTCACACCTCTGATGCATCCATTCTAAAGAGCGCTCCAAGACAAAGAGACATACAACTAAGAAGGACATTGTGACCTCTGGTGGACAACCAGATATTTTCATATAACTACTCGCCATAGACGGATCGAGTGGTTTCAACAGAGACGACAGCGAAAGACATCTACGCGTAAATACATGTTGTATTTATAATCCAAATGAGAGGTTGTTAGGGTGCTAAATATTCTGACTACGGAGAGGGTAGTTTCCAAATGTATGTACAAGAAGTTGACTCTTTGTCTCTCCCTCTCCTTACATACCCCTCCTCTTTCCATTGTGTAACAAGCCGTCATATCATGTTAGTCCACTAGGGACTGTTTTCATTGCATTAAATTAGTAATCAATAACTTATACCGTGTGTGTGTGTGTGTTTATGTATTATTGTGTGATTATTTAGTTAGTAAATAAATAATGAAGTCAATTTGTGTATCGCTGATTCATGACTTAGGTTAGGGTTCGCCCAGATTTACTAAGTCAACGACGTTCAGAATGAGACTGATGAGGTAATAATTGATAATTGACAGTTATTGATGCAAGAGATATCGATAATATCTTTCGAGGTTAAGTCGGGAGATAGTGACTCGTTAAAGAACTTTTCCTGTGGTGCCCCAAATTCCTAATGAGTTAATTGTTACATTGTTACATTTAATCTAGTAATAATTCAATGGAGTAGGTCATTTTTGATAAATAGCAGTCATCACATTAATGACTGTCACGTCGCGACACCATCATTGCCTCCAGTGATAATATTTACACAATATGTGGTACTGTAAACATGGAGCTAACGTTGATCAGATCAGGCAGATCGGGATGGCATAGTGATGTATGGGGATGGACCATTCTGAAAAATAATAATCATAACACCATGAATCCTGCTGAGCCTGCTTCCTCTGATCTTCTCTATTCCACTTCTAAATTCTACATTCTATTTTAGAAGGCAAGAGGTTTGAAACAGAACAGCACCAGCTGCCACCTACCCTGCCTGCCTCTTTATCATACCATACTGTACATAAACACTGTACAGGTAACTGCCAAAATAAAGTGTGTGAGAGTGTGTGTGTGTGTCTCAGTCACCAGATGTTAACCCAATTCAACAGTTATGGGAGATTCTGGAGCGGTGCTTGTGACAGTGTTTTCCACCACCATCAACAAAAAGAATGACGTTGCATCCTTCCAGTATTTTATTTGACCTTTATTTAGCTAGGCAAGTCAGTTAAGAACAAATTCTTATTTACAAATGACATCTCGGGGTAGCCAAACACCCTATTAAGACACTTATGTTGGTGTTTCCTTTAGTTTGGCAGTTACCTGTACTGTATATCAGATCAACAGACAATGTCTAGGTCTACAATGTATATAACAGTGTGTAAAACAGCTGTATCACTCCTGTAAATTACAGTAGCCTGTCTCGTATGATAAGCTCTTCAACACTTGAATTGAAACAGACCTGTATCGTGGAAACAGCATAATGTGATTCCGTGAATAGTGAATGAATGCATTAGTGGATGTTATATCAGTCTTTATATCTATCTCAGGAAACCATTTTAATATAATAACCATTGTTATACAGCCTGAAGCTGCTTGAGGGTAGTGTGTTTCACTACAGGTTTGTATGTATGAGACAGCACCTCTCCCAAAACAGTCTCACACAGCAAGGCAAGGACTACAATACATACAGAATAACTCCACAGGGCACAGCAACAGACTGAGTAGTAATTCTCTATGTCACACAGTCACATAAATAACTGTCAGGTTGTGTGTGCGTGTGTGTGATTGGTCAATAATACTCAGTCTCTCGCTCTCCTTCCTTTTACATCACTTTCTATCTCAGTCTCCCCCTTGCTCTCTCATCCCTCCCCCATGGCTCCCCTCATCTCTCTCTACACTCCCTCTCGCTCTCCATCTCCTTCTCTCCAACTTTCTCTTTCCCATCCCTCTCTTTCCCTCTGCACCTTCTCTACTATCTCTCTCTTTCTCTCCCCCTCTCTCTCTCTTTCTCTCCCTCCGTCTCTCTCTCTTGTGAGCAGCATGGTTTGCAGGCGTGTGTGTGATCTGAATTTCAACATCTGTGTCTGGCTATCGCACAGGCTCCTGGGAGTTCTGTCTAGTCCAGAGTTGTTGTTTTCCTCTCTGTCGCTCTCTCTCTCCCTCTCTCTCTCTCGCTCTCTCAGCCCACAATTGGTGTTTTCCTCTCTCTCTCTCTCTCTCACTGCCCTGTCTCTCTCTCTTTCTTTTTTCTCTCTCTCAGCCCACAGTTGTTATTTTCCTCATCCTCTGATTGCTCTCTGCTCTCTGTTGTTATTTTACCCCTCATCTCAAAGCTGGCAGCGCCATCACAGAGCTGGCATTGATCGAGTCAAAATTACATACAATGTTCTATAGCTGTCATGGAAACAACAGAACCTCTTTGAATAGTCCAAGTTGTTATTAGATAGAACGTCATGGCTCCACCCGCCTGTGGGAAAACAACCTGCAGTTACCTAGGTTACCCCATTGGCTCATAGAAAAAACGTGACTTTTTTCAAACGCAATTTGTCAATTACAAACTACATTTAGGAAAAGTACAACAAAAGTACTTTTCAACATTGCCTGCTCCCGAGAGTTCTCACTACTCGTAATATTGTGGGGCTTGACTCATGCCTGTGTTTATGACGGTGCTAGAAGCTAGCTACCTACTACCTGAATATTAAATCTAAATCAAATCAAATCAAATCAAGTTTATTTTATATAGCCCTTCGTACATCAGCTAATATCTCGAAGTGCTGTACAGAAACCCAGCCTAAAACCCCAAACAGCAAGCAATGCAGGTGTAGAAGCACGGTGGCTAGGAAAAACTCCCTAGAAAGGCCAAAACCTAGGAAGAAACCTAGAGAGGAACCAGGCTATGAGGGGTGGCCAGTCCTCTTCTGGCTGTGCCGGGTGGAGATTATAACAGAACATGGCCAAGATGTTCAAATGTTCATAAATGACCAGCATGGTCAAATAATAATAATCACAGTAGTTATCGAGGGTGTAGCAAGTCAGCACCTCAGGAGTAAATGTCAGTTGGCTTTTCATAGCCGATCATTAAGAGTATCTCTACCGCTCCTGCGGTCTCTAGAGAGTTGAAAACAGCAGGTCTGGGACAGGTAGCACGTCCGGTGGACAGGTCAGGGTTCCATAGCCGCAGGCAGAACAGTTGAAACTGGAACAGCAGCAAGGCCAGGTGGACTGGGGACAGCAAGGAGTCATCATGCCCGGTAGTCCTGACGCATGGTCCTAGGGCTCAGGTCCTCCGAGAGAGAGAAAGAAAGAGAGAAGGAGAGAATTAGAGAGAGCATACTTAAATTCACACAGGACACCGGATAAGACAGGAGAAGTACTCCAGATATAACCAACTGACCCTAGCCCCCCGACACATAAACTACTGCAGCATAAATACTGGAGGCTGAGACAGGAGGGGTCAGGAGACACTGTGGCCCCATGCGATGATACCCCCGGCCAGGGCCAAACAGGAAGGATATAACCCCACCCACTTTGCCAAAGCACAGCCCCCGCACCACTAGAGGGATATCTTCAACCACCAACTTACAATCCTGAGACAAGGCAGAGTATAGCCCACAAAGATCTCCACCACAGCACAAACCAAGGGGGGGCGCCAACCCAGACAGGAAGGTCACGTCAGTAACTCAACCCACTCAAGTGACGCACCCCTCCTAGGGACGGCATGAAAGAGCACCAGTAAGCCCGTGACTCAGCCCCTGTAATAGGGTTAGAGGCAGAGAATCCCAGTGGAGAGAGGGAAACCGGCCAGGCAGAGACAACAAGGGCGGTTCGTTGCTCCAGAGCCTTTCCGTCCACCTTCACACTCCTGGGCCAGACCACACTCAGTCATATGACCTACTGAAGAGATAAGTCTTCAGTAAAGACTTAAAGGTTGAGACCGAGTCTGCGTCTCTCACATGGGTAGGCAGACCATTCCATAAAAATGGAGATATATAGAGAGAAAGCCCTGCCTCCAGCTGTTTGCTTAGAAATTCTAGGGACAATTAGGAGGCCTGCGTCTTGTGACCGTAGCGTACGTGTAGGTATGTACGGCAGGACCAACTCGGAAAGATAGGTAGGAGCAAGCCCATGTACCGCTTTAAAGGTTAACAGTAAAACCTTGAAATCAGCCCTTGCCTTAACAGGAAGCCAGTGTAGGGAAGCTAGCACTGGAGTAATATGATCAAATTTCTTGGTTCTAGTCAGGATTCTAGCAGCCGTATTTAGCACTAACTGAAGTTTATTTAGTGCTTTATCCGGGTAGCCGGAAAGTAAAGCATTGCAGTAGTCTAACCTAGAAGTAACAAAGCATGGATTAATTTTTCTGCATCATTTTTGGACAGAAAAAGTCTGATTTTTGCAATGATACGTAGATGGAAAAAAGCTGTCCTTGAAACAGTCTTGATATGTTTGTCAAAAGAGAGATCAGGGTCCAGAGTAACGCCGAGGTCCTTCACAGTTTTATTTGAGACGACTTTACAACCATCAAGATTAATTGTCAGATTTAACAGAAGATCTCTTTGTTTCTTGGGACCTAGAACAAGTATCTCTGTTTTGTCCGAGTTTAAAAGTAGAACGTTTTCAGCCATCCACTTCCTTATGTCTGAAAAACAGGCTTCTAGCGAGGGCAATTTTGTGGCTTCACCATGTTTCATTGAAATGTACAGCTGTGTGTCATCCGCATAGCAGTGAAAGTTAACATTATGTTTTCGAATGACATCCCCAAGAGGTAAAATATATAGTGAAAACAATAGTGGTCCTAAAATGGAACCTTGAGGAACACCCGGAATGTACAGTTGATTTGTCAGAGGACAAACCATTCACAGAGACAAACTGATATCTTTCCGACAGATAAGA
Source organism: Salvelinus alpinus (assembly GCF_045679555.1). NCBI lineage: Eukaryota > Metazoa > Chordata > Actinopteri > Salmoniformes > Salmonidae > Salvelinus > Salvelinus alpinus. The sequence goes on along the minus strand of NC_092101.1, from coordinate 38,329,799 downwards.
TCTAAACCAGGCCAGAACTTGTCCGTGTAGACCAATTTGGGTTTCCAGTCTCTCCAAAATAATGTGGTGATCGATGGTATCAAAGGCAGCACTAAGGTCTAGTAGCACGAGGACAGATGCAGAGCCTCGGTCTGACGCCATTAAAAGGTCATTTACCACCTTCACAAGTGCAGTCTCAGTGCTATGATGGGGTCTAAAACCAGACTGAAGCATTTCGTATACATTGTTTGTCTTCAGGAAGGCAGTGAGTTGCTGCGCAACAGCTTTTTCTAACATTTTTGAGAGGAATGGAAGATTCGATATAGGCCGATAGTTTTTTATATTTTCTGGGTCAAGGTGTGGCTTTTTCAAGAGAGGCTTTATTACTGCCACTTTTAGTGAGTTTGGTACACATCCGGTGGATAGACAGCCGTTTATTATGTTCAACATAGGAGTGCCAAGCACATGAAGCAGCTCTTTCAGTAGTTTAGTTGGAATAGGATCCAGTATGCAGCTTGAAGGTTTAGAGGCCATGATTATTTTCATCATTGTGTCAAGAGATATAGTACTAAAACACTTAAGTGTCTCTCTTGATCCTAGGTCCTGGCAGAGTTGTGCAGACTCAGGACAGCTGAGCTTTGGAGGAATACGCAGATTTAAAGTGGAGACCGTAATTTGCTTTCTAATGATCATGATCTTTTCCTCAAAGAGGTTCATGAATTTATTACTGCTGAAGTGAAAGCCATCCTCACTTGGGGAATGCTGCTTTTTAGTTAGCTTTAAAACTGTATAAAAAATAAATTTAGGATTGTTCTTATTTTCCTCAATTAAGTTGGAAAAGTAGGATGATCGAGCAGCAGTGAGGGCTCTTCGATACTGCACGGTACTGTCTTTCCAAGCTAGTCGGAAGACCTCCAGTTTGGTGTGGCGCCATTTCCGTTCCAATTTTCTGGAAACTTGCTTCAGAGCTCGGGTATTTTCTGTATACCAGGGAGCTAGTTTCTTATGACAAATGCTTTTAGTTTTTAGGGGTGCAACTGCATCTAGGGTCTTGCGCAAGGTTAAATTGAGTTCCTCAGTTAGGTGGTTAACTGATTTTTGTCCTCTGACGTCCTTGGGTAGGCAAGGAGTCTGGAAGGGCATCAAGGAATCTTTGTGTTGTCTGAGAATTTATAGCACGACTTTTGATGCTCCTTGGTTGGGGTCTGAGCAGATTATTTGTTGCGATTGCAAACGTAATAAAATGGTTGTCCGATAGTCCAGGTTTATGAGGAAAAACATTAAGATCTACAACATTTATTCCATGGGACAAAACTAGGTCCAGAGTATGACTGTGGCAGTGAGTAGGTCCAGAGACATGTTGGACAAAACCCACTGAGTCGATGATGGCTCCAAAAGCCTTTTGGAGTGGGTCTGTGGACTTTTCCATATGAATATTAAAATCACCAAAAATTAGAATATTATCTGCTATGACTACAAGGTCCGATAGGAATTCAGGGAACTCAGTGAGGAACGCTGTATATGGCCCAGGAGGCCTGTAAACAGTAGCTATAAAAAGTGATTGAGTAGGCTGCATAGATTTCATGGCTAGAAGCTCAAAAGACGAAAACATCATTTTTTGGGGGGTAAATTGAAATTTGCTATCGTAAATGTTAGCAACACCTCCGCCTTTGCGGGATGCACAGGGGATATGGTCACTAGTGTAACCAGGGGGTGAGGCCTCATTTAACACAGTACATTCATCAGGCTTAAGCCATGTTTCAGTCAGGCCAATCACATCAAGATTATGATCAGTGATTAGTTCATTGACTTTAACTGCCTTGGAAGTGAGGGATCTAACATTAAGTAGCCCTATTTTGAGATGTGAGGTATCACGATCTCTTTCAATAATGGCAGGAATGGAGGAGGTCTTTATCCTAGTGAGATTGCTAAGGCAAACACCGCCATGTTTAGTTTTGCCCAACCTAGGTCGAGGCACAGACACAGTCTCAATGGGGATAGCTGAGCTGATTACACTGACTACACTGACTATGCTAGTGGCAGACTCCACTCCACTAGCCAAGACCAACAACACAAACAAACAGACTATACAGCTACAAGTAGTGAGTGGAGTTATACTAAACAAGTGAAATGTCTTACCTGTGATTAAATGTTTTCCACACACATAGCTATGTGTAGCATATTGGTCCCCACATTTCCCACTGTCCCACGCCGAATAGCTGAAACCACAAGGCTCTTCTCGCAGGATCTATTTCCCTACGAGGGAGTTTTGCAAACTATAGATTTTTGACCTGGTTACATGTACGTTGAATAACACAGCAGCTTTTCAGCATGTTTTGTTATCGACAACAAAGTTGGCTCTTTTACAATGGGGGTCAATGGAAAACAGTGTTAGTTTTCCTCAATTTGTGGGCGTGGTCAAGAGGAATTCCTTCTTATGACATGAATATCAACTCGGAGTATAGCTATGACTACACTGACTATGCTAGTGGCAGACTCCACTCCACTAGCCAAGACCAACAACACAAACAAACAGACTATACAGCTACAAGTAGTGAGTGGAGTTATACTAAACAAGTGAAATGTCTTACCTGTGATTAAATGTTTTCCACACACATAGCTATGTGTAGCATATTGGTCCCCACATTTCCCACTGTCCCACGCCGAATAGCTGAAACCACAAGGCTCTTCTCGCAGGATCTATTTCCCTACGAGGGAGTTTTGCAAACTATAGATTTTTGACCTGGTTACATGTACGTTGAATAACACAGCAGCTTTTCAGCATGTTTTGTTATCGACAACAAAGTTGGCTCTTTTACAATGGGGGTCAATGGAAAACAGTGTTAGTTTTCCTCAATTTGTGGGCGTGGTCAAGAGGAATTCCTTCTTATGACATGAATATCAACTCGGAGTATAGCTATGTGGGTTTCTATGTTCATGAAACATTCACAGCTTCGGTTACTATGAGTGTGTTATATGTTCAGTGCTTCTGTTTAAACTACAGCTACCTACTATTTTTCTCTGCCTCTCTAATGTCTATGGGGCTAATTCCAAGAGAGCTGGCCAGCAATCCCCACTGTTTTTCCCTCCCTGTCATCTCCTAGACAAAGTATTTCACTGTAGCTAGTTAAAGCAGCATTAAGGCTATGGCAGTGTTCCCTCAGTAACACGTTGCCCACGGTAACGGTCACAACAGCCAGGTCACACTCAGTGTGTTGAACTCAGCAACCTGTCACTCGTAGCAACACAGTGAGTCATGAACAGTACATGGCCCATCTAGAGTACATTTCATCAGGCGTCTGTCACGTCTTTGTCTGATTGTCTCCAAGAAGGATATTTATTTACAAGCAGTCTATTACATTTATTTACAAGCAATCTATTACATGAAAAATGTGAAAAACACAATCACATGCACACAAACACAATCACAATCACATGCACACAAACACAATCACAATCACATGCACATAAACACAATCACATAAACACAATCACATGCACATAAACACAATCACATAAACACAATCACATGCACATAAACATAAACACAATCACATGCACATAAACACAATCACATTAACATAAACACAATCACATGCACACAAACACAATCAGATGCACTCAAACACAATATCATGCACACAAACACAATCACATGCACTCAAACACAATCCTCCACAACAGGCACTTGCACAGATAGAGCACTAGGGGTGCTGGAGCACCTACTCTTTTGCCCTTTTTTGTCACTTTGAGCACCTTCCCCAAAGGTTTGTGCACCGCCATGCTCCACAACGTATGTGTTCAGTTGTGTAAGCAGCACGTGAGTCTTTGATTGCAGGTAGCCTAGCGGTTAAGTGCGTTGAGCCAGTAACTGAAAGGTTGCTGGTGCGAATCCCCGAGCCGACTAGGTGAAAAATCTGTTGATGTGCCTACTTCACACCCTAATTGCTCCTGTAAGTCGCTCTGGATAAGAGTGTCTGCTAAATGACTAACATGTACATGATGTGCAGAGTGTTCAGTAATCAAATGTTAACAGCCCATTTAACATAGAAACATCTATAAAAAAAAGAAAAGATTTTGAACAACAGGTTGGGAAAATTGTGAGTTTTGGAGCAGGGACTGAAAGTGAATACTGCTACCAGGAGGTACCTTGCCTCCACTGGATCTGAAAGGTTTCTCACAACTTTGACACTGCTCTGTCATTGCGATCAGGACAACAACATTAAAACTTCTTCTTAATAGGGGGCGCCATTTCCACTTTGGGAAAAAATAGTGCCCAAATTAAACGGCCTCGTACTCTGTTCTAGATCATATGATATGCATATTATTATTACTATTGGATAGAAAACACTCTGAAGTTTCTAAAACTGTTTGAATTATATCTGTGAGTAAAACAGAACTAATTTGGCAGACAAACTTCCAAACAGGAAGTGAAAATTCTGAAATGGGTCTCTGTGAAGGGCTGCTCCTATTCAATTGCCTTGTATTTATGGATATGAATGCACTTCATACGCCTTCCACTAGATGTCAACAGGCAGTAGAACGTTGAATGAGGTGTCTAGCCTGATGTGGGACCGAATGAGAGCTTTTGGAGTGACAGGTCAGCCATAAAGGCAGTATTTTGCTGTGCACCTGGGAGCACCATATCGTTTTCTGCAATGTGTTAGGTAGACACGAAGAAATGCTCCGTCTGGGACGTTATTGGATACATACGAGAAAAACATCCTAAAGATGGATTTTCAACTGAGTTTGACCAGTTTATTCGACTTTTATTATGACTTTTGGAATTTTTCGTTCCATAGGTCAAACTTTCATGGACACGTGAGCTCCACTATGCTAGCCAAAGTTGCTAATTCGACAGAAGAAATGGACATTCTAAAACAAAACAACGATTTATTGTGGAACTAGGACTCCTGGCACTGCTTTCTGATGAAAGTTCATCAAAGGTAAGAGAATATGTATGATGTTATTTCGTATTTTTGTTGAATATGTTGACTCCAACATGGCGGAGAATGGCTGAGCGCTGTCTCAGATTATTGTATGCTGTGCTTTTTACTAAAGTTATTTTTTTAAATCTAACACAGCGGTTGCATTAAGAACCAGTGTATCTTTAATTATATGTCCAACATGTATTTTTCAGCAAAGTTTATGATGAGTTTTTCTGTTAGATTACGTGACTCCCCAAAATTTCTCCGGACAATTTGGAGCATTTTTGCGCCATGTTCACAATGTAAAACCAGAATTTGTAGCTATAAATATGCACATTTTCGAACAAAACATAAATGTATTGTATAACATGATGTTATAAGACTGTCATCTGATGAAGTTGTTCAAAGGTTAGTGATTCTTTTTATCTCTATTTGTGGGTTTTGTGAAAGCTATCTTTGCGGTGAAAAAATTGCGTTGTGTTTTGGGCTATTGTGGTGAGCTAACATAAATATATGTTGTGTTTTCGCTGTAAAACATTTAAAAAATCGGACATGTTGGCTGGATTCACAAGATGTTTATCTTTCATTTGCTGTACAACATGTATTTTTCATAAATGTTTTATGATGAGTATTTATGTATTTCACGTTGCTCTCTGTAATTATTCTGGCTGTTTTGGTGCCATTTATGATCATGGCACCAATGTAAAACCAGGATTTGTAGCTATAAATATGCAAATTCTCGAACAAAACATAAATGTATTGTATAACATGATGTTATAAGACTGTCATCAGATGAAGTTGTTCAAAGGTTAGTGATTAATTTTATCTCTATTTGTGGGTTTTGTGAAAGCTATCTTTGCGGTGAAAAAATGGCGTTGTATGTTGCGCTATTGTGGTGAGCTAACATAAATATATGTTGTGTTTTCGCTGTAAAACATTTTAAAAATCGGACATGTTGGCTGGATTCACAAGATGTTTATCTTTCATTTGCTGTATTGGACTTGTGATTTCATGAAATTATATTATATGATATTCCCTGTGGCGCTAGGCTAGGCTATGCTAGTCAGCGTTTCTGATGAGGAGGATCCCGGATCCGGGAGGGTGACTCGGTCAACGTTTCAGTAAAAGTGCCGGCTAATTTCCAACCGCAGTCCCTGGGCAGGTTATTAAAAACAATTACAATATAGACAATCATTGAGCAGTGAGCACACGCAGAGCAACATAGGACAAGCAAGTCATAGCATACAGACAGAGCAACATAGAACAAAAAGCAGCAAGACAAAATTCATAAAAGCAACAAAGTGTTTCCACACCTCACAAGCTACAGACAACAGACAACATGGAAAGCGGCAATACACAGCTAGGGATTATGTTCACAAATCTGATTGACCTTTAGCCATGTCTTCATGCATTTTGTGAAAGTGTGATATGTGGTGCAGTTATGTGTGTCTGATGGCAGTGTATTCCAGACATGGGAAGCTCTCACAGAGAAAGCGGATTTACTAAAGGTGCTTTTCCTTAGGGGAACTACACAGTCACCTCTCATGGCAGACCTTGTGGATCTGCTGCCATATGTTTGGGTTTTCTGTTTAACAAAAATACTGAGTGGAGGGGGAGCCAGGCTATTTAGGATCTTGATTACAAGACATGCGTCGGTGTATTGCACAATATTTTCCCAACTCAGGAGCTCATGCTTTCTGAGGATGTAACAGTGATGATGGCTATTGGGCTCCCTATCAAGCATTTTGAGAGCCTGTTTGTAGACAGACTGAATAGGTTTTAATGTTGTACAGTAAGCTTGGGCCAAACTAGTCAAGCAGTATGTTAAGTGGGGGAGTATCATAGATTTGAGTACAGTTTTGCTACCTCTGTAGTCAAACAATTTCGTATAAATCGGAAATTAGCTGGGTTGAATTTGGTTATTTGAATAATCTTTTTCACATGCTTTTTAAAAGAGAGGTTGGAATCAAGTATGATGCCAAGGTACTTAAACTCAGATACCACCTGGAGCTTCTCCCCTGACACATAGACATCTGGCTCAGTAGCATCTGTTGCCCTCTTTGTGAAGAACATGCAAACAGTTTTTTTCACATTGAGATGCAAACACGAGTCACTGAGCCACTTTGTAACTTGGACCATTACATTAGTGAGTTCTTGTGCAGCTTGTTATTTGCTCTTTGCATGCACATATATCACTGTATCATCTGCATACATTTGAACTTCAGACCCAGTACAGACAGAAGGCAGATCATTCATGTACAGGCTGAACAGGAGGGGCCCCAGTATTGACCCTTGGGGCACGCCCACATCATAGCTAAGAGTGGGCGACAGCTCATTGCTCACTCTGACACACAGTTCTGCCTTCAAGGTATGATTTCATCCATCTCAAGGCATCGGGGGGAAAGTTGAACTTGGACAATTTTGTGATGAGAATCTCATGGTTAACAGTATCAAAAGCCTTCCTTAGGTCCAGAAACACAGCCCCAACAACGCCCCCTTTGTCCATCTTGGACTTCACATTTTCCAGAAGAAAGCAGTTGGCCGTTTCTGTGGAGTGTTTCGCTCTGAAGCCAAACTGCATGGAGTGTAATGTAAAGGGGCTGTTGTTGAGGTGGGCAATCAGCTGTTCTGCTACACACTTTTCAACAACCTTTGACACCACAGGTAGTATACTAATGGGCCTGTAGTTACTCACATCAGCAGGGTTGCCCGATTTAAAGATGGCCGTTATTATGGCCGACTTCCATACCCTTGGAAACACCCCCAGACCAATAGATGTGTTGGTGACCTTAGTAATGGGGCCAATGAGTGACTCTTTGTAGTTTTTAAGAAAGGTAGAGTCCAGCCCAAACACATCTTTGGCTTTAGAGTTCTTTAGTGAGCTAATCACCTTGTTCACCTTTGACTCATTCACTAGCACTGAGCCCAACAAACCAGTGGAGGGGTTCTGTGTCAGTACCCTGACAGAGTCAATAAAGTAGGAATTGAAGGCTATTGCTATTTCGACTGCATTAGATTGTTATTCACCATGATTTCTAGTATTTTTGCACTGTTACCATGGTCTTTCCCTGTTGGCTCTCTCTCTCTCTCTCTCTCTCTCTCTCTCTCTCTCTCTCTCTCTCTCTCTCTCTCTCTCTCTCTCTCTCTCTCTCTCTCTCTCTCTCTCTCTCTTTCTCTCTCTCTCTCTCTCTCTCTCTCTCTCTCTCTCTCTCTCTCTCTCTCTCTCTCTCTCTCTCTCTCTCTCTCTCTCTCTCTCTCTCTCTGTGCATGCTGGGTGTTTTTGGAGTCTGAGTGTTTGGTGTGGAAAGCTCTATCCTAACTAACTTTCTTGATTATTTTCTTTACATGTTATTTTCTATGGTGGAGGGTTAATGCAATATTTGTTTTTGGCGGTATCCAAAGTTTTTTTTTCAAAGTTAGGGTGGAAGAGGACAGAGTAACTTTCCTGGGGGTTGGAAGGTGTAGTGTGCGCAATGGCTTCTCAGCCTAGCGCGGAGGAGACGCTGTCGATACGGCATGGATTCAGGTGTGTTCCTGAGAACGGAGTTAAGGTGGAGGAGGTTCTGCTCGCGGTCGGTGAACAGGTAGGAGCTGAGTTTATACATTCTGCTTCTAGAATGAACAAAGCTGTGGTTGTGTTCATGAAAAGGGCTAATTTGGTCGGTAGGCTAATTGCTAGCGGAATATTTGTAAGGGATGTGTTGGTGTCAATTTCACCTCTCTCTACCCCTTCAACAAGAGTTGTAGTGGCAAATTTGCCTCCGTTTATCACGGATGATCAAATTAGGAAAGAGCTGAGTCGTTTTGGTAAGTTTGCTAGCGGTTTCCGTGTACTGTCAGCAGGGTTTCAGGCAGATGCCGTTAAACACGTTGTTTCGTTCCGGAGGCAAGTGTTTATGTTTCTGAACAATAATGAGCAACAGCTAAATGTGCATTTTAAAGTGAGGCATGGGGAGGGGCTCTATGCAGGTTTTGCCAGCACAGATAGTCTACGGTGTTTTGAATGTGGGGATTTGGGGCACAAGAGCTTTGCGTGCCCACATAAAGGCCGTAGACAAGGTGAGGATACAAGCGCAAATGGGGGAAATCGAGGTCAAAATGCAGGGGGTAAGGAGATGCAGACAGCAGAGGCTGGGCCTAGTCAGTCTAGAGATGGTGGTGTAGATGAGGCTGGGCCTAGTCAGGCTAGAGATGGTAGGGTAGTGGAGGCTGGGTCTAGTCAGGCTAGAGATGGTGGAGAAGCAGAGGCTGGGTCTAGTCAGGCTAGAGATGGTGGGGAAGCACAGGCTGGGTCTAGTCAGGCTAGAGATGGTGGGTAGCTGAGGCTGGGCCTAGTTATGCTATGGAGGGTGGTGTAGAGGGTGCTGGGTCTAGGCAGGCTATGGATGGTGGTATAGCAGAGGCTGAGTCTAGTCAAGCTATGGATGGTGGGGTAGCTGAGGCTGGCCCTAGTCATGCTATGGAGGGTGGTGTAGATGATGCTGGGCCGAGTCATGCTATGGAGGGTGGTGCAGATGATGCTGGGCCGAGTCATGCTATGGAGGGTGGTGTAGATGATACTGGGTCTAGTCAGGTTATTCTAGTGGATGAGGAGAGTATAGTGGGGAAGTGTAAGAGATTAGGGGGGGAGGAGGAGGGTGTCAAGAGGAAAAGGAAAAAGGGTGTGGACAAAGGCACCATGGAAATGTTGCCTGTTGCTGTGGGTAAGGCCCTAACCAGAGAGAAAGGGCAGGTGGTCAGGGTGGGAGATAGAGAAGAGGAGGAAAGTGAGTCTGAGGAAGCGGATGAGGAGTTATTTTTTTCAGACTCCTCTTCAATTGGCCCGGACCTGACAGCCAGTCAACCAGAGGGGTCTAAGTACACGTTGAGAGAACTGACAAGGTTCCTGAATGAGACTAAGGGGAAAAAAGTTATTCTTGAGGCTTTTTTTCCTGATTCTAGAAAGTTTGTAAGATCAGTACAACATGCTATGAGAAATGAGGGGCATGGTGTCCTACCACCCAAGAAACGGTTTAGGTTGAGGAAGTGGGTCACAACAGTGCGTAAAGTTTTACCTTCAGACACTGTTTAAATGTTTAATTTCTTACTGACACTGGGGCTTTTTAAGCTTTCCTATTGGTCTATTTCTCTGCTGGCTTTTCTCCCACTTCTTATGGAGACTCTTCGGGTAGGCTCGCTTAATATAAATGGCGCCAGAGATGCGGGAAAGAGGAGTGTGTTGGGTGAATATGTAAAACAAAAGAAAGTACAGGTGTTGTTTCTGCAGGAGACGCATAGTGATGTGGTGAATGAAGTTGATTGGGGGCTCTGGTGGAAAGGGGCAAGTGTGTTGAGCCATGGGACAAATCTTAGTGCAGGGGTGGCAGTCCTTTTTACACCGGGTCTGGCTGTAAAAATTTGCTCCTCAAAGGAGGTGTGTAGGGGACAGGTTGCTTGTTGTTAAAGCAGAAATTAACAACATGGGTTTTGTCTTTATAAATGTGTATGCGCCTAACACAGGGAGAGAAAGAGGGGTTCTATTTGGGAGTCTTAGACAGGAACTCTCACAAGTAGCGCCTGAGGAGACGCTGGTGATCGGAGGTGACTGGAACTGTACAATGGATTTTACAAAAGACAGAAATGGGGAAGAGCCTCATTCAGTGTCAGTGGGAGTGTTAAGGGACATCTTTAATCAGTTTGACCTAGTGGATGTTTGGAGAACTAAACATCCAAACACAAGACAGTATACGTGGGTGAAGGTTTTTGGGGCTAGGGTGAGTGCAGCTCGACTTGATCGTTTTTACATGTCCAGGAATCAGAGCAATAGGCTGCTGGGTGCTACCATTCTCCCAGTGGGGTTTTCGGATCACCACATAACCATGGCTCGGCTGTCTATTTCACCAGGGCCCCGGCAGGCATCTTATTGGAAGTTCAATGTAAAGCTCTTACAAGATGCCACTTTTTGCTCAGGTTTCCAGACTTTTTGGGAAAGATGGGGGCAGCGAAGAGAGGAGTCTGAGTCTCTGAGTCAATGGTGGGATGTGGGGAAAGTGCAAATTCGGCTTTTCTGTCAACAGTACACAGCTCTCTCATCCTCAGAGGCTAGGAGAGTATTGGGGGAACTAGAGCGGTGTATTAGTGAGATGGAGGTAGAGATGGTGGGGCAAGGCAATGTAGGCCTCCAGGCTAACTTAGCCGAATTACGTAGGGACCTGGGTAGTTTTTTCCAGGTTAAAGCAAAGGGAGCACTTGTAAGAGCTAGGTTCTCCATGCTCAAGGAGATGGATGCTCCCAGCTCCTTCTTCTTTGGTTTGGAAAGACAGAGCAGTGAAGCCAAGGGTATGCATTGTCTACGGCTGTCTGATGGGCGGGTGACCTCTGTGGTGGGGGAGATGCGGGAGCGGACTGTGGAGTTTTATACTGAATTGTATAGGGCAGAAATGTGTGATCCTATGTGTGCTCAGGTCTTGTTCGCAGGACTCCCTAAGCTCTCTCGGGCACAGAGGGATGAAATGGACATTCCTCTGTTGTCACATGAACTGGCAGAGGCCGTAACCCAGATGTCCCCCGGTCGTGCACCCGGGGTCGATGGACTTCCAGTGGAGTTTTACAAAAAATTCTGGGGAACTATTGGACAGGATTTCTTTTGCGTGTTGCGTGAATGCGTCGAGGTAGGAGAGTTGCCGATGAGCTGCCGTCGGGCGGCTCTGACTCTCCTGCCCAAAAAAGGGGACTTGTGTGAACTTAAGAACTGGAGGCCTGTGGCATTACTCTGTGCGGACTACAAGATATTTGCCAAGGTCCTCTCTAACAGACTGAAGTCCCATCTGGACTCTATAATACACAAGGACCAGACATATTGTGTACCGGGACGCTCAATCACGGACAACTTGTTCTTGATTAGGGACATGTTGGACTTGTCGAGAGGTTCTAATGTGAACTTTGGACTGGTCTCTTTAGATCAAGAGAAGGCTTTTGATAGAGTGGATCATGAGTATCTGTTTAATGTGATGTCTGTGTTTGGGTTTGGGAAGAGCTTTGTGAACTGTGTGAAGCTGTTGTATGCTGGGGCGTCATGTATGGTTAAGGTGGGAGGGGCGCTCAGTAGGCCTGTCTGGGTGAGACGGGGCATTAGACAAGGATGCCCTCTATCTGGGCAGCTGTACACACTAGCCATTGAGCCTTTTTTAGGACTGCTACGCAGGAGACTGCGGGGAGTGTGCTGGACAGGCATGGAGGTGGTGACAGGAATAGCAGTCTCAGCATATGCAGATGATGTTTCTGTGATGGTCAGGGATGGGCAAGATATGCAGGAACTAGAGATCAGTCTGAAGGTGTACGAGGGAGCTTCATCAGCTAAGGTAAACTGGGGAAAGAGCAAAGCTCTGTTATGTGGGGCATGGGGGGATAGGGCTCCTCCTCTGCTTCCAGGGGGTTTGCAGTGGGGTTGTGAAGGGCTTAAAGTGTTGGGGGTGTACCTGGGCTCGGAGAGGTGGGTCAGCAAGAACTGGGAGGGGCTGTCACAGGCAGTGGTGTCAAGACTGGCCAGGTGGAGGTGGCTCCTGTCCCAAGTGTCATATAGAGGGAGGGTGCTGATAATCAACAACCTGGTGGCATCTTCCTTGTGGCATAAACTGGCTGTCCTCAACCCCCCCGCCGGTCTGCTTGCAGACCTGCAACGCAAGCTGGTGGACTTCTTTTGGTCGGGACATCACTGGCTGAAGGCAGCAGTGTTGTACATGACCGTCCACGAAGGAGGACAGGGCCTGGTGGAACTGGAGAGCAGGATGGCTGCTTTCCGGCTAAAGGCGGTGCAGAGACTGCTGTACCATACTGATGTTGGCTGGAGGGAACCAGCATGCGCGCTGCTGAGGAGAGCTGGCGGATTAGGGTTGGACCGGCAGCTGTTCCTCATGAAGCTGGAGAGGCTGAGTACAGCAGGTCTCTCAGAGTTTTACTCTGCGGTGCTGAGGGCCTGGCAGCTGCTAAGGCCCACACGAGAAGGGGGTGTGGAGCCTGGGCAGTGGGTGTGGGAGGAGCCTATTTTCCACAACCCAGCCATCCCTTTGAGATCGGTTCAGTCGGCCACCCTGCAGAGGCAACTGATGGCAGGGGGTTTACAAAGGCTAGGTGACCTGAGACTGCTGGGAGAGGAGGGGTGGAAAACCCCGGAGGTCTTGGCGCAACAAACAGGAATAACGTCTCTTAGGCTGCTGGAGAGATTCCTGGAGGAGGTCCAGGAGGCACTGTCTGAGCCGGTAAGGGGGGTGTTTGAGAGGCCAAAGGGAGTGGGGCCACCAATGTTTCCGCCACTGCAGGTGACGGCAGAGACTGGAGACTGGCAAGGGGGTCTGGAGGACTTGTTAGATTTTAACACCCCGAGCCTGGGGGAGTTTGAGGGGGTGGGAGGTAAAGCCCTCTACAACCTCTGCGTTAAGGTTAGGAACATTAGAAGCCTAACAGGAGTGAAGGCACATCAGTGGCAGGGGGTATGTGGGGCGGAGAGTATGGTGGGTTTTAGATGGAGGGCGCTCTACAAACCCCCAGTACCAAAGAGGTCAGGGGACCTCCAGTGGAGGGTTCTTCATGGAGCCCTGGCCACTAACAGCTGGTTGGCACGGGTTGATCCGGGAATTGGGCAGGGGTGTCCTTTCTGTCAAATGAAAGAAACTGTGATTCATGTGTTTTCTGTGTGCACCAGGTTAATGCCATTAATGTCTCTGTTGGAATGTCTGTGTGACAGGTTGGGGGTGGTTTTTGCTGTTGGGATGTTTATAATGGGATACAGGTATTCGAGTAAGGAGAAAGAAAAATGTGTTTTGTTGAATTTTCTGTTTGCTCAGGCAAAATTAGCTATTTGGCTAACAAGGAGAAACAGGGTCAAAGGTGGGGGGATAACAGACCCTTTACTACTGTTTAATGGGATGGTCTCTGCGCGCCTTAGGGTTGAGTTTGAGTTCTATAAACTGATCAAATGTGTGGAGATGTTTGAGGAGATATGGTGTGTTGGGGGGGCTGTCTGTATTGCTGGGGAAGATGTTTTGGATATACGGTTGTAGGAGAGGGTATTGTTTTTGTGTATGGTGATGGTGGTTTGTATCATGTGGTAGATGGAAAGGTGAGTATGGTACATGTATGCAGTACAGGATATATTTTTGTTTTTTTATTTTAGGGGGGGGGTGAGTTTTAAATGAAATGAGAATGTTTCAATAAAGAAAGTCAAAAAGTCTCCTCTCTCTCTCTCTCTCTCTCTCTCTCTCTCTCTCTCTCTCTCTCTCTCTCTCTCTCTCTCTCTCTCTCTCTCTCTCTCTCTCTCTCTCTCTCTCTCTCTCTCTCTCTCTTTCTCTCTCTCTCTCTCTCTCTCTCTCTCTCTCTCTCTCTCTCTCTCTCTCTCTCTCTCTCTCTCTCTCTCTCTCTCTCTCTCTCTCTCTCTCTCTCCTTCACAAATTGCATCATCTGTGTCTTAATATTCACACAAAAGAATTATAATGATTATAATCACAGAGCACATTTCTTTACCCACTGAAACTTATAACTACGGGAAACCAACCTGTACGTTCCAATATCGGTAGAAGGTGTATTATAAAAGGTACTGTTTCGGCAAACAAAGAATGTTTTGATTACATATGATTAGCAGATTACTATCATATGATTAAGGTGCATCACAGGAAGGTGTGGGTCTTGTGCCATCATGTTACCTGGTGATTTTGTTAGTGCATCCCCCTGCATACAACATGAGGTGAATACACAAGGAAAGAAGTTATGCACTTGAAGTGACTACATTAATATATGCATGTCAGAATCATTGTGGATGAATATTCACCACATATTGAATATTACACAGTCCGTCTCATGACCTGGAACAGGAAGAGGAGAAGAGGAGATGCGGGAACAGGAAGAGGAGATGGGGTTAGCCCCTGTATGAATTCCAGAGCTGGATGGACATTTCGTTAACATGCATCACCTGACATTTGCAGTGACTGTTCAATGCCCAGAATCTGACATTGTGACCTAACGTTGTGGCAGTGTTAGCTTTCAGGTAAAGGGAAGTTGACTCTGTGGCGTGTGTTTGGCACGGTATGGGTTATGTTAAACATGACTAGTTTACTCATGTCAACCAGAGGCCAACCAATGGTCAAACCACATCTTGAGTTAGCAGTCAGCTCCGTTAGAACAATAGGATAATGAAGAGAACAAGATTGGCACCTCGCCTCCTCAACTCACTTTATATCTGATGCTTTTCCAAATAACCATTACTCTGCGTCTCGTTGAGGTAGTGCGCTGTGCCCCACCTTCAGCTGCTTTAATCTGATTGATGACATGATCCATAATGATAACAGTAATGAGCTGGGCTTAACAAAGTTACGGACAACGATGAATGAATGGGCAGCATGCTGAGAATAGAGGCCAACGCATTCCCTACAGTCCATTACCATAATGAGATTATAGCAAAGACTAAGTTAATATACAGTACATACAGGAGTACTGTGGTCAGTGCTATCCAGTATCCTTGGGACATCCCTACCCTAACCTTAACCCCTACCTTTACCCTAACCATAACCATAGCCCTTACCAGACCCTAACCTTAACCCCTACCTTTACCCTAACCATAACCATAGCCCTTACCAGACCTTAACCTTAACCCCTACCTTTACCCTAACCATAACCATAGCCCTTACCAGACCTTAACCTTAACCCCTACCTTTACCCTAACCATAACCATAGCCCTTACCAGACCTTAACCTTAACCCCTACCTTTACCCTAACCATAACCATAGCCCTTACCAGACCTTAACCTTAACCCCTACCTTTACCCTAACCATAACCATAGCCCTTACCAGACCTTAACCTTAACCCCTACCTTTACCCTAACCATAACCATAGCCCTTACCAGACCTTAACCTTAACCCCTACCTTTACCCTAACCATAACCATAGCCCTTACCAGACCCTAACCTTAACCCCTACCTTTACCCTAACCATAACCATAGCCCTTACCAGACCTTAACCTTAACCCCTACCTTTACCCTAACCATAACCATAGCCCTTACCAGACCTTAACCTTAACCCCTACCTTTACCCTAACCATAACCATAGCCCTTACCAGACCTTAACCTTAACCCCTACCTTTACCCTAACCATAACCATAGCCCTTACCAGACCTTAACCTTAACCCCTACCTTTACCCTAACCATAACCATAGCCCTTACCAGACCTTAACCTTAACCCCTACCTTTACCCTAACCATAACCATAGCCCTTACCAGACCTTAACCTTAACCCCTACCTTTACCCTAACCATAACCATAGCCCTTACCAGACCCTAACCTTAACCCCTACCTTTACCCTAACCATAACCATAGCCCTTACCAGACCTTAACCTTAACCCCTACCTTTACCCTAACCATAACCATAGCCCTTACCAGACCTTAACCTTAACCCCTACCTTTACCCTAACCATAACCATTGCCCTTACCAGACCTTAACCTTAACCTTAACCCCTACCTTTACCCTAACCATAACCATTGCCCTTACCAGACCTTAACCTTAACCCTTACCTTAACTATTTTACATTTCAACTTCAATGGGGTAGGGACGTCCCAAGGATCCCGGATAGCACAGACCGTAGTACTGTAGGCTACATGCACACACAACTCATAGTACGAACACTCAGCTTTGGAACTGTCACTACAGTATAGAGCACACAACACTATCTAGCTAGCTACCCTCTGAACCAATGGATGAAAAGAGAAACAGTAGCTCTGATTGTAGCTGATGTGGTGTGATGTGGAATGGAAGAGAATGTGATTGACACTGCAGCAGTGATTTGCACTGATATTAGAGGGAAGGGGACTGTCTCTGTCTCTATTGGTCTGTGTGTTGATGTGATTGGGATGAAGAGATGAAGGTGAATTGAGGAATCCCATTGTCTTTATTGACATGAGAGACTGAAGGACTGAAGGGCAGGACAGACCATTGTAATGCATAGGAAGTAGAAGGCCAAGGGCATAGCTCAAGGTAGCCTTTGGGCAACGGTCACCATAGCAACGCCTTCGGAAGGAACAAGGAATACACAGACACGCACATGCACGCAATGCTCACAATGCAGGTAACACAGATGTACACATACGTACACATGCACACACACACACACACACACACACACACACACACACACACACACACACACACAAACACACTGTTTAAATGGTACCAGTAGGCCTTCTTTCATAATATCCAACCTGCTTTACTAGTGTATATCTGGTGTACCTGTCAAATGTGTATGTACAGTAGTGTGTACTGTGTTTTATGAGTTATACTGTGTTTTATGAGATGTGCTGTGTTTAATGAGATGTGCTGTGTTTTATGAGATGTGCTGTGTTTTGTGAGATGTGCTGTGTTTTGTGAGATGTGCTGTGTTGAAATGAATGACATGTACTGTGTTTTATGAGATGTGCTGTGTTTTATGAGATGTGCTGTTTTTTATGAGATGTGCTATGTTTAAATTAATTACATGTACTGTGTTTTATGAGATGTGCTGTTTTTTATGAGATGTGCTATGTTTAAATTAATTACATGTACTGTGTTTTATGAGATGTACTGTGTTTTACCACCATTACAGCAGGGAGCCAGGCACAGCCCTCACCCATAATTGCTGTAATTGGTTAAAACACAGATCTCACATTTAGTCTCCACACCTGCTGCTAATTTAACGATGAGAGAGATGTGTTGTGGGCTGAAAACCTCCAGCTACTATGATATGACAGAATGTAACATTGACTGTGTACAGGGAGGTGGTAAGGCAAACAATAACACACACTCTCCCTCCCCACTCTATGTCTTTTGGCAGAGATTCATACTAAGAAAACACACACACATACTCAGTCTTCCCCCTCCTTACCCCCACCCCCTCCTTACCCCTTCCTGCCCTTGCTCCTTCCCCTGCTCCCCTCCTCACTCCTCCTCAACACTCCTCCCCTCTCTTCCCCCTCCTCACCCTTCCTCCCCCTCCTCATCCTCCCCCCTGCTCACCCCTTCCGCCCATTGCTCCTTTTTCCTGCTCCCCTCCTCACTCCTCCCCTCTCTTCCCCCTCCCTCCCCTTCCTCCCTTCTCCTCAACTCTACCCACTCATCCTCAATCCTCCTCCCCTCCTCACGTCTCCTCAAACCTCCTCTGCTCTCCTCACCCCTTCCTCCTCACCCCTTCCTCCTCCCCTCCTCATTCCTCCTCAACCCTCCTCACTCCAAGGGTTGATTTTAGGTAGTGCTCTAAGAGCAGAGCAGGTCTCCATCCCAAATGGCACCCTATTCCCTATATAGTGCACTACTTTTGACCAGCGCCCTATGGCTCTGGTCAAAAGTAGTGCACACTACAGTATATAGGAAATAAGGTGCCTTTTGGGACACAGTGCAGGATAATGAGATCACAGCATGCATTTTTCATAGGAAGGATGAAAGCAGCAGCCACAGCTCTACAGAGCAACAGACACACAGAGCTCCTCACAATCTACATTTCAAATAAACTGCTGCAGCCCAGCCCACGTGCTTCCCACCTACAAAACCCCTGACTCTGAAAATAAACAAATTTTTTACTTGGACTGAGAAAGCAGAGAGAGGAGAGACAATACCCTTAAGAAACACCAGAACAAATAACGACAGGCACCGGGTTTTGAGATCTGTGTTGGATAATATACAGCTCTTATGGTCTTTTAGATATTCAAAATGTCAAATTCGCAAAAAGCAAATGAAAACATGATTCTGGCAAAAAAATATATATTTTCAAATCAATGGAAAATTCTGCGATAGTTAGGGTAAATGACGGTGAGGTAGACTGCCACGATGGATGTAGCAGTGAGGAGGCAAGGATGGTATGGTTTTCTGACCAAGGTGAGGGCTTTTATTTACAGTAGAGAATAAACAGGTGCCAAAGGTACATACAATCATTTCTAAATAATAAACAGGACGAAGAGCTACGTAAACTGGATTTAAATCAATAAGTCAGAGCGCTGACGTAACTCAGGCCTCAAATGCAGCTGTTAGCAATTGCATGAGCAGCAGCAAGAATACCTCAACCTTCCCCTGTCTGGCACAACAGAAAATGAGGGATTTAAATACGTTGTTCATAATTTACGACCAGGAAACACGATCGTAAAGAATCCCTCTACAATTACCAGAACAAACAAAGTAGCCTAAACATTCAAATTTCTTTAGATTAACTGTAGCATTCATTCTTAAATTGAATCGCTCTGTAGTTGTACTTATATAATCAACAAATGCATGAATGGAATAGTAAGCCTAGTTACTGTGGAGCAGCAAACAAAATGCCAGGCACTAAAACCAAATAAGCCAAATCAATCGGCGTGCACAACCACAAACTCTCTAACTTATTTACAATGAAGAGCAACAATCAAAATAATGGAGAACATTGCTGCAAACATATAAAGGCAGCATACCAAGGGCCAGCAGCATACCACCCTGCATCCCACTGCTGGCATGCCTGCTGGCATGCCTGAAGCTAAGCAGGGTTGGTCCTGGTCAGTCCCTGAACGGGAGACCAGATGCTGCTGGAAGTAGTTTTGGAAGGTCAATAGGAGGCCCTCTTTCCTCTACTCTATTAAAATGATATATCCTAATGACTTAAGGCAATGATTGTGGACAATGCCCTGAGTAGGGTGCTGTCTTTCAGATGGGATGTTAAACGGGTGTCCTGGCTCTCTGGGGTCACTAAAGACCCAATGGCACTTATCGAAGTTAACCCTGATGTCCAAGCTGAATTCCCAATCTGGACCTCATACCAGCTTCCAATTGGTTCATTCATCTCCTCTCCCCTGTAACTATTCCCTAGTTTGTTGCTGTAAATGAGAATGTGTTCTCAGTGAACTTACCTGGAGAAAAAAATATATAATTGGAAAAGCATTGACTTTTTGAAGTTTAATCTAGATTTTTTATTTCAATAAATGCAATGAATAATTGCTTGCAATATATGCAGTACTGCCAAACAGTGACCTAAACTGGCCACTACAGAAAAGTTGACTAAAAATAACAATTTTAACTACTTGTAGAGTAGGGTACATCAGTCATTCCAGCATGGTTGTATCCACCTTTATCTCAGACTCGTCAGTAATGGGTTGAAGTCACCTCACCACGAGGCCCTCAGTGGTCCTCTCTCCAACCTGAGAGAGTAGAGCAAGGAGGCATCTGCAGGGACACCTGAAATAGACACAGCAATTTCTCATCTCTGTCGGTCCGTCTGTCTGTCAGAGTGAGAGGAGAGGAGACAGCACAATAACAGTGGTTACATTCTGATAAAGGCCATAATTTTTGCCTTGCCAGGCAGCAAAGGACATGCTGGCTCACTTAGTGTGTGTGTGTGTGTGTGTGTGGGAGGGGGCCTGTCGGTGCAGGCATTTCACTATGCAGGAGTCTGGTTGTGCACACAGGCAAATTGTAACACAAGGACAGGGTACGGTTGGAAAAGCTTTCTTTGGTTCTGTAATACCATGTTATTGATTTAATTGCACCTGCTTTGGACCATGTTTTATTAACGTAGAAAGATGCATTCACTTTGGCCTAATGATATTACAACAATAATTGTTTTCCCCACAAAAAACTATTACCAAATATTTATCAGGATAAAAACAAAATGCTGCACTCTGTTGTTTATTATCTGTCATTTTTATTGTGATGGTTTGTTTTAAATGCAGAGTTTAATCAAGCCATTTAACTCAGATTGGTTCAGCATGGGGCTTTTATCTGATTTCACCCTGACACTAATGGCAATGATGGAGGTAGTGATGGAGAGAAAGATGGTGGGAGGTGATGAAGAGAGTGATGGAGAGAGGTGATGGAGGGAGGTGATGAGGGAGGTGGTGGAGGGAGGTGATGGAGGTAGTGATGGAGGTAGTGATGGAGGGAAAGATGTTGGGAGGTGATGAAGAGAGTGATGGAGAGAGGTGATGGAGGAAGTGATGGAGGAAGTGATGGTGAGAAAGATGGTGGGAGTTGGAGGGAGTGATGGAGGGAGGTGATGAAGGGAGGTGTGGAGGGAGGTGATGAAGGGAGGTGATGAAGGGAGGTGGAGGGAGGTGATGAAGGGAGGTGGTGGAGGGAGGTGATGAGGGAGATGGTTTATATAATGTTTTATTTATTTGGGGGGGTTCAGGTGAAAAAAGGATTATTGAAGATAATGTTTGAAGAGGTAGGGTATCAGATGTTTTCGGATGATGGGTAGGGACTATGCTGTCCTAGCTTCAGGGGGAGGGCCAAGAGACCTGAGGTGGCAGAACAGAGTGCTCGGGTTGGGGTGTAGGGTTTGTTCATAGCCTGAAGGTAGGGAGGGACAGTTCCTCTTGCTGTTCCGTAGACAAGAACCATGGTCTTGTAGCAAGTTTTGACTGGAAGCCAGTGGTGTGTGCGGAGGAGTGAGGTGACATGAGAGAAATCGGGAAGGTTGAAAACAAGGCGGGTTGCTACATTCTGGATAAGTTGAGGGGTTTGATGGCACAAGCAGGGAGCCCAGCCAACAGCGAGTTGCAGTAGTCCAGATTGGAGAGGACAGCTGCTTGGATTAGGACCTGCACCACTTCCTGTCTGAAGTAGGGTAGTACACTACGGATGTTCTAGAGCATGAACCTGCAGGAGCAGGTCACTGCTTCAATGTCTGCAGAGAACGACAGGGTTCTTTGCAATCTTGAAGGGCGACACTGGAGTTGTCAACCGTAATGGAGACATCTTTGAGCGGGCAGGCCTTCCCAGGGAGGAAGAGCAGTTCAGTCTTGTCAAAGTTGAACTTGAGAGGGCCTAGCACCGAGCCCTTGGGGACACCAGTAGTGAGAGTACGTGGTGCAGACACAGATCCCTCCAAGTCACCTGGTAGGAGCGGTCTGCCAGGTAGGATGCAATCCAAGAGTGTGCGTAGCCTGAGACGTCCAGCCCTGAGAGGATGGATAGGATGATCTGATGGTTCACTGTGTCGAAGGCAGCGGATAGATCTAGGAGGATGAGAACAGAGGAGAGAGAGTCAGCTTTGGGAATGCGAAGATCCTCCGTGACACAGAGAAGAGCAGTCTCGGTATGAGTGACCCGTCTTGAAGTCTGACTGGTTAGGGTCAAGAAGATCATTCTGAGAGAGATAACGAGAAAGTCAGAGACAGCACACTCAAGTTTTTGATGTCACGTAAGTCGAGGGTTTTTTTCTTGAGGAGGTGAGCAACTCGGACCATTTTAAAGTCAGAGGGGACGCAGCCATTGGTCAGGGATGAGTTGATGAGGAAAGTGAGAAGGTCTCCAGAGATGGTCTGGAGAAGGGATGTGGTCGAGCGGGCAGGTTGTCGGGTGTCTAGACCTCACTAGTAGCAGGATCTCATCTGGAGAGAGAGGGGAGATAAAGGTAAAGGCATAGGGTAGTTCTGTGTAAATGAGACCAGTGGACGCAATAGTCTGAGTGAATGTGTAGTGGTTGTCAACCTTGTTTTCTAAGTGGTTGTTAAAGTCATCTGCAGAGAGAGAGGAGGGAGGGGGTGGAGGATTAAGGAGGGAGGAGAAGGTGGAAAAGAGTTTCATAGGGTTAGAGGCAGAAACTTGAAATTTAGAGTGGTAGAAAGTGGCTTTAGCAGCAGATGCAGAGAAAGAGAAGGTAGAGAAGAGGGAGTAAAGGATGATAGGTCCTCCGGAAGTTTAGTTTTCAGCTGCCCGCAGCCCAGTTCTGTAAGCGCACAATGAGTCACTCAGCCACGGAGCAAGAGGGGAGGGCCGAGCCGGCCGGGAGGAAAGGGGACAGCGCGAGTCATAGGATGTGGAAAGGGAGGAAAGTAGGGTCGAAGAGGCAGAATCAGGAGACAGGAGGATTTAGCAGAACGGAGAGATGATAGGATAGAAGAGGAGAGAGTAGTGGGAGAGAGAGAGCGAAGATTGCGACGGCGCATGCCTGAGTGTTTAGGGTTGTAGGAAAAAGAGACAGAAAAGGAAACAAAGTAGTGATCAGAGACCTGGAGGGGGGTTGCAGTGAGATTAGCAGGCGAGCAGCCTCTAGTAAAGATTAGGTCAAACGTATTGCCTGCTTTGTGAGTTGGAGGGGATTGTGAAAGGGTAAGGTCAAAAGAGATAAGGAGGGGAAAGAGAGAGTTGGATAGAAATTAATCGAAGGCAGACTTCGGGAGGTTGAAGTCACCAAGAACGAAGAATTGTGAGCCATAGAGCCATAATCAGGAAATTAGCTTGTCAAGGTGTCAAGCTCATTGAGGAACTCTCCAAGAGCACCTGGTGGGCGATAGATGACAATAATGTAACGGCAGTCTTCAGACGAAGAGGAGGTGTAGCAGGGATCGGACCAAGACGCAGCGTATTCCGTGTTCAACATGATTTAATCAACAAGACGAAAACTGTGAACACTTACAACGATACAAAATATCAAATGTGCCAAACCGATACAGCCCTATCTGGTGCAGAGAAAACACAGAGACAGGAAACAACCACCCACAAAATCCCAACACAAAACAAGCCACCTATATATGATTCCCAATCAGAGACAACACAAAACATCTGCCTCTGATTGAGAACCATATTAGGCCAAACATAGAAACAGACAAACTAGACACACAACATAGAATGCCCACCCAGCTCACGTCCTGACCAACACTAAAACAAGCACAACACACAAGAACTATGGTCAGAACGTGACAAATAATTTCAAGCTTGAGTGGACAAGTGACAGTGACAGCATAGAATTCAAATGAGGAGACAGACAGGTGAGAGAGGGAGAAAATAAAAAATCTCCACTTGAAATGAGTAGCCCTTTGCCGCCACCGCGACAACCAGATCAGAGAAATTATAGTCAAATGAAGAAAGAGCGGCTGAAGTAGCAGTGTTCTTTGGGGTGATTCATGTCTCCACCAAATCAAATCAAAATGTATTTGTCACGTGCGCCAAATACAACAGGTGTAGACCTTACAGTGAAATGAATCTAACCAATAGTGCAAAAAAGGTATTAGGTGAACAATAGGTAGGTAAAGAAATAAAACAACAGTAAAAAGACAGGCTAGCAAGGCTATAAAAGTAGCGAGGCTACATACAGACACCGGTTTGTCAGGCTGATTGAGGTAGTATGTACACCTTTCTAGGACAGACGTTCCGCTAGCGGAACCCCCCCCAACATTCTGCTGAAAAGGCAGCGCGCGAAATTCAAAAATATTTTTCCGAAATATTTAACTTTCACACATTAACAAGTCCAATACAGCAAATGAAAGATAAACATCTTGTGAATCCAGCCAACATGTCCGATTTTTTAAATGTTTTACAGCGAAAACACAACATATATTTATGTTAGCTCATCACCATATCCAAAAAACACACAGCCATTTTTTCCCAGCAAAGATAGCTTTCACAAAACCCAGAAATAGAGATAAAATTAATCACTAACCTTTGAACATCTTCATCAGAAGACACTCATATGACATCATGTTACACAATACATTTACGTTTTGTTCGATAATGTGCATATTTATAGCCACAAATCTTGGTTTAGATTGGGGCCATGTTCAGAAATGCCTCAAATATCCGGAGTAATTACAGAGAGCCATGTCAAATAACAGAAATACTCATCATAAACTTTGATGAAAGATACATGTTTAACATACAATTAAAGATAAACTTGTTGTGAATCCAGCCAACATGTCCGATTTTTAAAATGTTTTACAGCGAAAACACAACATATATTTATGTTAGCTCACCATCAAATCCAAAAAACACACAGCCATTTTTCCCAGCAAAGATAGCTTTCACAAAAGAGAGATAAAATTAATCACTAACCTTTGAACATACTCATATGACATCATGTTACACAATACATTTATGTTTTGTTCGATAATGTGCATATTTATAGCCACAAATCTTGGTTTACATTGGCGCCATGTTCAGAAATGGCTCCAAAATATCCGGAGAAATTTTAGAGAGCCCCGTCATCTAACATAAATACTCATCATAAACTTTGATGAAAGATACATGTTTTAAACATACACTGGTTCTTAATGCAACCGCTGTGTCAGATTTAAAAAAAAACTTTAGTAAAAAGCACACCATGCAATAATCTGAGACGGCGCTCAAAAATACACAATATTACTTGGAGTCAACAGAAATACGAAATTACATCATAAATATTCCCTTACCTTTGAATATCTTCATCAGAATGCAATGCCAGGAATCCTAGTTCTACAATAAATCGTTTTTTTTTTTCGACGTCCATTACTTATGTCATATTAGCAACTTTATCTAGCATGTGTAGTACACGTGTCCAAACACCGGCGCATTGAAGGCAAACGTCGGATGAAATCTTCAAAAAGTTATATTACTAGTCGAATAAACTGGTCAAAATTAGTAGAGAATCCATCTTTAGGATGTTGTTATCATATATATCCAATAACGTCCCAACCGGAGCATTTCTTCATGTCTATATAACTCATGGCACACATGGACATCACATGCCTAGCGTGCGTGGCCAGGAACTGGAACCCTGCCAGACCAGTCACTCATATAGCTCCCATCTGGCCCCACATCACACTAGAGGCTTCATTCCACGTTCTACCGACTGTTGACATCTAGTGGAAGGCGTATGAAGTGCATACAGATCCATAAATGACAGAGATTTGAATAGGCGATGACTTTCCCATCGACCCATTTCAGATTTTTCACTTCCTGTTTGGAAGTTTGCCTGCCAAATGAGTTCTGTTATACTCACAGACATAATTCAAACGGTTTTAGAAACTTCAGAGTGTTTTCTATCCAATAGTAATAATAATATGCATATATTATCATCTGGGACAGAGTAGGAGGCCGTTCAATTTGGGCACCAATTCATCCAAAAGTGAAAATGCTGCCCCCTATCCCAAAGAAGTTTTAACCCCAGTGATGTACTGGGCCGTACGCACTACCCTCTGTGGCCAAAAAGTCAACGGACTGAAGGGCAGCATAGGCTGAGATAAACGCAGTGTTCTTGACTGCAGATCAGAAGTTTCAAACACTGTTACTACTTCTACTACTACTACTACTACTACTACTACTTCTACTACTTCTATTACTTCTACTACTACTTCTTCTACTACTATTACTACTACTAAATCACTGATACTAACAAATTATACCACCATTCTATTATTCATGTATCTTAACTTACCATTAACTACTAGTAATATTCTCTACTTTCACCATTATTACTTTAACTACCTCTCTATTTCCACTGTGATTACTTCTTCTTCTTACTCTATTTCCCTATAAACAGACCATTTTCAAATGAAACTGTGACTTTAAATCACTCATAAAAATAAAATAATTGCTTTCTGGAAGGATTCAGTCAGTCAGGATTTTCCCTCCCTCTATCACATGTAATTCCCACCCTCCCTTCCTCTCTCCTTCCCTCATCCCTTCATCCCTCTCTACTTCCTCCCACTCACAGTTCTATTAACATCACAGTTATTGTATTTACTGGTAGGCTTGATTGACTGGAATAATCTGCCAGGAGTTTTATTTTGTTCTTTATTTCCATTGGTCTACTTCGTGGGAGTTTAAATGCATATTTCTATATTGGATGTTCTTATGCATACATCCTGATTGATTGGCAGTTGAATCATTCCACATTCCAAATGCAATATTGACAATTTGCATCAAATGTCAAAAAAGTAGGCTACGTTCTTCTCAGAAAAACATCCTCTTCCATCACAGTGTCAAAAACAAAGGGATGAAGTTTCAAACCATTCATAGCTGAAGGTGATACTTGATTTATTTTGACGACCCAAACTCAGACCACTTGTAGAACAGCAAAGTGCTTTATGTGACGAGCAAAGGCCCAGAGAGCAGCACTGCTTGTGAATCCCTCCAGAAAGCCAGTTGTTGTGACACTGGGAAGAAATGTTCTGTGTCGTGCTCTACTCGTCGTTTTTCACCTCGCCTGTCAGACCCATTCAACATCAGCAGTAAGAAAAACTGCAGAATGTATTATTCATTACAACCACTTGTTACGCTCAATGTTTGGATTTAATGTTTAACACCATAGTACTTTCTCTTTCTCTGCCTTTGTCTGTCTGTCACTGATTATTGCTCTCTTTCTCTCTTTCACTCTCTTTCACCCTTTTTCACTCTCTCGCTCTCTCGCTCTCTCGCTCTCTCTTTCACTCTCTGCTTCTCAATCTCTCTCTATATATCTCTCTCAATCTTTCTTCTCTCTACTCTCTCTATGTCTCCCCCTCTCTCTGGAGCAGGAGGAAGAAGGGGAGGAGGAATATTATAATAGAGGACAAGGTAAGAGGAAAGATGTGGCAAAGTAGAAGGAAGAAAAGAAAAGATGGGGAGTGGGCAGCAGGAAATAGATTTTCTATAACAATGCTTAAAGGAAAATTCAACCCCAAAACAATTTTTTGGTATTTGTTTCATTAGTCCATTGTTGATATAGTCCCAAAATGTTTTGCATGTCAGCAATCAACTTTTCAAGATATATAACTTTCAAAATACAGAAATGCAGCCAGTGTGATGCATTTTGCATCATATTATGCAAAACGCAGCATCATATGCAGCAAAATGATTTGTACAGGCTGTATTTCTATATTTGTTAAGTTGTATGTCTTGAAAACTTGATTGCTGACATTCAAAACATTTTGGGACTATATCAACAAACATACCAAAAGATAGTTTTGGTTGAAGG
Organism: Salvelinus alpinus; assembly: GCF_045679555.1. NCBI lineage: Eukaryota > Metazoa > Chordata > Actinopteri > Salmoniformes > Salmonidae > Salvelinus > Salvelinus alpinus. The sequence continues at coordinate 38,302,228 of NC_092101.1, read as the reverse complement.
TTTTCTTTAAGTCTATGTGTGTGTGTGTGTGTGTGTGTGTGTGTGTGTGTGTGTGTGTGTGTGTGTGTGTGTGTGTGTGTGTGTGTGTGTGTGTGTGTGTGTGTGTGTGTGTGTGTGTCTGTGTGTCTGGGGGTGCTCAGAAGAAGCGTTGCGTCTCCAACGAGTCCTGCCATGTAGCGCGGCAGCTGAGTCTCCATGGAGATGGGTGATTGAGGCGGATGGGCGTACCGAGGACCCATGTGGAGATCTCTATTGAGCTGGAGGAGAGCAGAGCACGAGAGAAGGAGAGAGAGAGAGAGACAGAGAGGAGGAAGAGAAAGAGAGAGGAAGGGTGATTCACTGAGCCAACAAAAACAAGATGCAGAGAGGGAGAGGCTGAGAGATAGAGGGAGGGAGGAAGAGGAGGGAGGAAGAGGATGTAGGAAGAGGAGGGAGGGAGGGTTGAGGAGAAAGAGAAAGCAGAGAGAGAGAAAGAGACGACACTGAACTTTTTCTGCTTCATGCTCAGTGCTCTATTGATAGAAGGGAGGAGACATGCCGATCAACACTCTCACAATGTCTCAGTTCCTATAATGGCTTCCAGGTCTTTTGTTGGGTTGCTGAAGCACACTGTAGCGTATTGGAGCACTCTTCACACTGCTAGCGCTGCTGGAGAGGTGACAAAGGGAGAGGTAGGGCTCCTCTAGGTGTCAGGAGGAAAACAAAATGATCCAGTAGAAAATGCTTTGTCAAACCAACTATGGCTTTTCTCTTCTCTCCCTCTCTCCCTCTCCTCCTCACCTCCTCCTCTCTCCCCCTATCCCTCTCCTCCTCACCTCCTCCTCAACTCCTCAACTCCTCATCTCCTATTTTCTTAATCTCCTCTCCAACCCTCCAAAAGGGTTGTCTCTAGGGTTGTGCCATAGGAGAACCCATACGGAAACCCTTTTCTAGAACCATTTTTGGTTCCAGGTAAAACCCTTTTGGGTTCTACATCGAACCCAAAACGGTTCACTCTGGAACCAAAATGGGTTCTTCAAAGTGTCATGACGTTGGCCTGTGGGTAAGGTTTATGACCTCCCCCATAAGTACCTTTCTCCCTTCCCTCTCTCTCTGACTCTACTGAGGGACTCTTGAATAGCCTTTGTTAAACATAGAGAGTCTGGGAACATCAAACAAGTGGAGGGAAAGGAACCATATTTCGGTAATAGGACTAGTTGAAAATATGCGTTGGTACCTAATGAATATGATGTCAGTTCGGTAGTCATCTGAGACATTATGACTGATGACAGGACGACATAAACTGTATCTAGGAAAGTCTACACATTATAGTTATCGCATTCACATGGAATTGTTGTGCAATTTAAATGAAACTATTTGTGAAAAGATTAAATGTAATTTTAGCTTCCAAATGAGAGAATTGGGTTTTCATAAGATTAGAGCTCTGCTCAATCAGTGGCCAGCCCCTGTGAAGAGACATGTGTTATAAACTATGAAACACACCCTTCTCTCCCTCCACTATATAAGCCCTTGACGAAAATGTAACCTCCTGTTCCGGGTGCATTAGGACGACGGTCCGATGTCAGAAGGATTCAGATAATAACTAGAGAACGAAGCCAACCTCAGCGTGAGCTTTGGTTGCGAAAGGTATGAATTTTGAACTCTTATTCGCTACAGAAGTGATACCTCCTAGCCGTTGAGTTAGCAACAGCAGCTGCAAACGTGGGCTAGGAATGGACGGACAGAGTATCCCATCTACAACACAACGACGACACTACAACGTATCCCGTTCACCACCAGAGACACTCTTCAAAGGACAAAGGACTCTGTTGGGCAACACGGCCTTCCATCTACCACCAACCTACTGGAGCGCAGCTCAGAGTAAATATTTATTGCATTTTCCTTTTCCAAATGGGCGATAATTTAGAATGCATAAGATACTGTATTTACGATAGCTTCTCCCTTTGTTCCTCAGTCTTCCCGCTCTTTCACTCAAACCCAACCCACTTTTCTTTGTGTAACCAGCTGTCATATCTGTTCCGTCCGCTAGGGACGTTTTCCTTTATGACATAATTTGTAATCACGGTATGATTCATTCTGTGTATATGTAATTCTGTGTGATTAGTTAAGTATTTAGTAAATAAATAATTAAACTCAATTTTGTATTGCTGATTCAACTTGTTAGCCAGGGTTCGTGAAGATAACCAAGAATTTACAACTTTCAGATGAGACTGAAATAAGGTGATGTTTAATATTGACTGCTATTGATGTAAAATATTACTAGGTCTTTCAGAGTTTATTCAGAAGATAACAGCTCTATAAACACTCTTTCGTGGTGCCCCGGCTTTCTAGTTAATTACATTTACATGATTAGCTCAATCAGGTAATATTAATTACAGAGAAAGGATTTTATAGAATAGCATGTCATATCACTTAATCCGGCATAGCCAAAGACACGACATAAGGGTTCTCGTATGGGGACAGCCATACACTTTGAGGTTCTAGATAGCACATTTTCTAAGAGTGTACTTGAACAACATGAAGAACGTTGAGACTTGATTAAAGTCTACTAAGATAACAAGTGACATTTTCATCAACCAAAAGAGCAAAAATCTGTGCAAAAATGTGTACAACTCAGAATTCAACAAACATCTGTTAATCATCCATCAACATGATAACATCTATTCCAGAATTCTGCAACTGTAGAGGCAATGCCGTTTCATGTAAATAATATAAGACTGACTAGGACAAAAAATGATTTTTGCCATGGAAACTGGAGAATGATTTGAACATCAGGGTGACAGAGAGGCATGTTTTTACTGGTAAAGCAAAGGGTACGTAGAGCAAAGAAAAGAGACGAAAGAGAAAAAATAAAGATTCACTCAAAGAAAAACATATGTTGTGTCTCAGCAGCCCTTCTCTTTCTCTCCAAATATGTCCCAAATGGCACCCTATTCCCTAGTGCACTACTATGGGCCCTGGTAAAAAGTAGTGCACTATATAGGGAACAGGGTGCCATTTGGGACTAAGCTGGTGTGAAAAACGGACATGTTGCAAATGTTAGTTTCCAAACCTTCATAAATCATGATGTTTTATGAGAGCTCTCTCTCTCTCTCTCTCTCTCTCTCTCTCTCTCTCTCTCTCTCTCTCTCTCTCTCTCTCTCTCTCTCTCTCTCTCTCTCTCTCTCTCTCCTTCTCTCTCTCTCTCTCTCTCTCTCTCTCTCTCTCTCTCTCTCTCTCTCTCTCTCTCTCTCTCTCTCTCTCTCTCTCTCTCTCTCTCTCTCTCTCTCTCTCTATATATATATCGCTCTCTCTCTTCTCTCTCTCGCTCGCTCTCTCTCTCTCTTCTTTGTCTCTCTCTCTTCTCTCTCTTTCTATCTCTCTCTTCTCTCTCTCTCCACCTCTCACTCCATCTCCCTGTCCCTCTTCCAATCTCTCTCCCTATCTCTCTCCATTTCTCCTTCATTCGCTCTTTTCCACAGCCTTGCGTTCAGGTAGAACTGTTGCCATGGTGATTTCAATTTGTGTTATTGCCACGGCAGCACAAGGACTCAGTGGTAGAGAGAGAGAGAGAGTGAGAGATAGAGATTGAGAGGAATAGAGAGTGAGAGAGGGGGAGAAAGAAAGAAAGAAAGAAAGAAAGAAAGAAAGAAAGAAAGAAAGAAAGAAAGAAAGAAAGAAAGAAAGAAAGAAAGAAAGAAAAAGAAAGAAAGAAAAGGGTCATATTTACATTACCTAACATTCACAGTCCGTCCCTGCTAGCATTCATCACCCTGGCATTCACTCTACCGACACACTCTCTCCCCAGTCCCCCCCCCCTCCTCCTCACCCCCTCAACTCCAAGTATATCCGCTATCGGTAACCTTCACAAATGAACATTGGCTCTGTCAGGAACGATTAGCACACAATATAGGAGCAGCAGTCCACTTATGAATGGTGAGAGCAGAGAGCGAAGAAGAGAAGAGATGACCTGAGCTGTAACTGTGTGTGTTCTGTTTTAGTCTTGTGGCTATAAGATGAAATGGCTGTTAGGTTAGATGCCTCCCTGATGCTCCTACCGGATACAAGGCAAATATGTCTCTGTCTCTAAATCTACATGTGTGCCTTGGCAGAGTTCAGAGCTCAGAGCCAGTGTTGATACAAGCGTAAGTTTCTTTGTAGATTTAACAGTAACAGTGGGTTGTCTCTCGGTTGATTAACAGTGATGTGACTATACTTGCCAAACTGTGAGTGGTAATCACTGTTCTTCCTTCGTCATGAAGCACAGCCCATGTTCCAAGAAGATGTATCAGTTCATGATTTGTGTGTGCACAGATGTTTCTAGTGTATGCATGCAAGTGCATGGACCACTAGCATTTGTGCATGCTTTTGTGGGTGCGTCCGTGCATCTGTGCGTCCACAGGTTTGTATACTTCATTCAATATGAGCTGTGTGTATACTGTGCGTGAATTAGTGTTTTTGGAGTAACATGATATATTTACAACATTTCTCTGAAAGAACAGCATTATTTATCTTTCTAGTACATACTGATGTAGTTATGGATGTGGTTGCTTGGCAGTATTGCCTGCCCTGGGGGGCTAAGGCATGATACTGTGATTGACTATGAAACCATTCATGTGTGGAGAGTTTTCTCTTTTCTTTCTTCCTGACTTTCATATCTCCTCCTCTTTCATAGCCCCTCCTCTATCCCTCCATCCTCCATCCACCCATCTCCCCATCCCCCATTCACAAACACATCCTGACTCCACTGCCCTCTAGCCCACGTTCCCGACCCTGCATCCATAATTACCCTACTCTTGTCACCCCTCCACACCCCCTCCGCACCCCGAAACATTGAAACAAGCCAGTTGCCATGGTAACACCATACAGCAGTGGCATATCATTTCCCTCCAAAAAGAGGATAAATTAGTGATGATGTCACCGCAGCAGTGGACCTCTAAAAACGCCTGAACACATTTCAATTCACTCAGGAAGTCTCCTGATTGCTGCCTTACATCCACGATCAGGAGGGGATGCACTTAATTTTATCAAGGCAGAATTGTGTAGCTATATGTTCCTGGGTATATGAGAGGCTATACAGGTCTATACACCAAAAGAAAAACGGTGGTCACGATCATATTAATTTAACCTTTAATCTGGATGAGTGAGTGCATGAGTGCATCAGTCAGTGAGGCAAGGAGAGAGGTCGTAGGTCACATGGAGCTCTGTATTGGTGTTTTTATGAGGATGCTGAGCCAGATGATGCCAGTGGAAATCTCCAGTCAGCCTCCAGCCCTCACATCCCAGCCCCCAGAAAGACCACAGCCCCTAGCTTCCACAACCTAGCCCCCAGACCTTAGCTTCCGCACCCTAGGCCCCAGAAAAACCACAGCCCCTAGCTTCCACACCCTAGCCCCTAGCTCTTACACCCTAGCACCTAGCTCGTAATGGCTCCACCGAGAGCAGTGGATCTCTGAGCTGAGCTGCTTGCTTCTGCCTGATCGCTCTCACTCTCTCAAATTCAAAAGGCGTTATTGGCATGGAAAGTGTTACCACGTACATTGCCAAAGCGAATGTATAGAACTCTCTCTCTCTCTCTCTCTCTCTCTCTCTCTCTCTCTCTCTCTCTCTCTCTCTCTCTCTCTCTCTCTCTCTCTCTCTCTCTCTCTCTCTCTCTCTCTCTCTCTCTCTCTCTCTCTCTCTCTCTCTCTCTCTCTCTCTCTCTCTCTCTCTCTCTCTCTCTCTCTCTCATCTCTCTCTCTCTCTCTCTCTCTCTCATCCTCTCTCTCTCATCCTCTCTCTCTCATCCTCTCTCTCTTTATCTCTCTCTCCCCCCTCCCATTCTCTCTTTATCTCTCTCTCCCCCCTCCCATTCTCTCTTCATGTCAGAGAGGAATCACATTAAAGCATGCTGGAGGTGCCTGAGTCACCGCTTCTACTGTGTGGGAGGCCAGGCCTGAAGACAGCAGGACGGAGAGAGGGAACGAGATAAGGAAAGAGAGAGAGAGAGAGAAAGAGAGAGATATGAATTGAGAGAAAGTGTTGGTATGTGGGTGTGTGTGAGTGAGTGAGTAGTTCTGTGTGTTATAAGTGTGTTATTGACTACTCCACATTGCTCCCACTTCCCATTTGTAGTTACAGAGAAATCCATCAAGCTCAAAATGGCTGTGAGATACAGAATAACTCTATCGTGATGGATGACTTAGACGAAGTTACAAGTAGTGAGATTATGGGAAAGACAACCCAAACTGGTATCATTGAGTGCCTTTATTAATGTTATTACTGCTATTATGTTGCTCATACTGGAACCCTACTCAACCACCTGCTCTCATAACTCTTGTCTTTCATATCTGATATCTGTTTTTCCCCAAGCAGACCAGAAGGGAGGGAGGGAGGCAGGGAGGCAGTCAGGTAGACCAGCAGGCAGACAGACCAGGACGGAGGGAGGCAGACCAGCAGGCAGTCAGACCAGGGGGAGGGAGGCAGGGAGGCAGACCAGCAGGCAGACAGACCAGGACGGAGGGAGGCAGTCAGGCAGACCAGCAGGCAGTCAGACCAGGAGGGAGGGAGGCAGACCAGCAGACAGGCAGACCAGAAGGGAGGGAGGGAGGCAGGGAGGCAGTCAGGTAGACCAGGAGGGAGGGAGGCAGGGAGGTAGACCAGCAGGCAGACAGACCAGGATGGAGGGAGGCAGTCAGGCAGACCAGCAGGCAGTCAGACCAGGAGGGAGGGAGGGAGGCAGACAGGCAGACCAGTAGGGAGGGAGGCAGGGAGGCAGACCAGCAGGCAGTCAGACCAGGAGGGAGGGAGGCAGGGAGGCAGACCAGCAGGCAGTTAGACCAGGAGGGAGGGAGGTAGGCAGTCAGACCAGGAGGCAGGCAGACCAGGTGGGAGGGAGGCAGGTAGGCAGACCAGCAGACAGGCAGACCAGGAGGGAGGGAGGGAGGCAGGGAGGCAGACCAGCAGACAGGCAGACCAGGAGGGAGGGAGGCAGGCAGTCAGACCAGGAGGCAGGCAGACCAGGAGGGAGGGAGGCAGACCAGCAGACAGGCAGACCAGGAGGGAGGGAGGCAGACCAGGAGGCAGGCAGACCAGGAGGGAGGGAGGCAGTCAGGCAGACCAGGAGGCAGGCAGACTAGGAGGGAGGGAGGTAGGCAGGCAGACCAGGAGGCAGGCAGACCAGGAGGGAGGGAGGCAGGCAGACCAGGAGGCAGGCAGACCAGGAGGGAGGGAGGTAGGCAGGCAGACCAGGAGACAGGCAGACCAGGAGGGAGGGAGGCAGGCAGACCAGGAGGCAGGCAGACCAGGAGGGAGGGAGGCAGGCAGACCAGGAGGCAGGCAGACCAGGAGGCAGGCAGACCAGGAGGGAGGGAGGCAGGCAGACCAGGAGGGAGGGAGGCAGGCAGACCAGGAGGCAGGCAGACCAGGAGGGAGGGAGGTAGGCAGGCAGACCAGGAGACAGGCAGACCAGGAGGGAGGGAGGCAGGCAGACCAGGAGGCAGGCAGACCAGGAGGGAGGGAGGCAGGCAGACCAGGAGACAGGCAGACCAGGAGGGAGGGAGCCAGGCAGACCAGGAGGCAGGCAGACCAAGAGGGAGGGAGGCAGGCAGACCAGGAGGCAGGCAGACTAGGAGGCAGGCCGATGTAGGGATCAGATTTCTTTGCCACCTTGAGAAAGAAAGTAAGAGAGCTCTGGGTTTGTTTTCCTTGTTCCTCTCTTCTCCGGTAGAAAAACAGAATGTTGATGTCAGTCAGTCAGTCAGAGAGAGAGAGCATATTTTTAGATACACTTCTCTAAAGGCCTGCCTGCTTGTCCTCCCCCGTACATGCGTCATCACAATTGAAACTTAAATTATTATTCCAGTGAAAGGCCATCGATGGAGATTTACAAAAATTTTGTTCAAATATTGTGCGTATGGGATTTTACGAGCAAGTGAGCAGTGTTTGGCTAATCTTCAACGGCTCTGGGGATGAGTCTTATGCAATGGGTTCCCGGCTGGATCGAATTTTGTACCAATATATAAAGACAAAGCATTGAAAGACAAATAAAAGGTATTTTTGCTGTGATCAAATTTGTCAATATGTAGAAAGCATTGAAAGCAGCCAAATTAAGTGTAATGTTGATACTCAACATGTTCAAACTAAATTCAATCTAATGGTGTTCTTCTCCAAGTGTTTGTCATTCTTGGGCCTAATGGCAGGTGTCCATCTGTGCCTTTCTATTTTGGCTAGACAGTCAATGGAGATGACAGTATTGTGTTGTTCTTTTACCTCCAATCAATTGACAAAGACGGATTTGAAACATTAGACTATATACAGAGACAAAATATGCAGCATTTATCCAGTGCATGTTGATCCACTCATAACAAAGTGACAACATATCGTTTCACTATGTAGTTAGTGTGTGTGGATAGTTAGGTTTCACTAACTACGCTCGGCTTGAAACAGCTGTTCGGTGGGGGTGTTAGTGCACGTACAGCATTGTCTCAGTGTTGAGAGAACGAGAGAGAGAGAGAGAGGCATGCTTGTTGAAATGCGCAGCGCATACTTCATGATCGAGCGACGTGACCACACGCAGTTAACCGCAGGGCAGTGGAATGGCATGATTAAATATCAACAATCATAATTCCCCGAACCGAGATTCGAGTCACAGACGGAGTCAGATCTGCGTTGAACACAAAATTTTCCAATTATCTTCAATTCTCTAACTTTGCCCCTCTCTCTTGCAACGCGAATACCCTCATAAATGGTGTCGAGTGAGGAGAACCTGCTTAACTGAACTCACAAGTTCCCTGGCCGTCCGTCTGCGCCCTGAGGGAGTTGCTTTGCACCACGAAAGCGTGCGGTGTTGCGGTTCTCCTCCTCTCCCCTCCAACACTGAAAACCAAGAAGGAGATTTCACTCAAGTCGTGCTGTGGTTTTATGGATATCACCGTTGAGATGGTAAGATTTATTATCAACCCAACCGCTCCTTCTGAAGCAATACTAGTCTGCCTATTCATCATCACGTAATGGCCTACCAATCTCCTCTAAAGTGTTTTGCATAGGCTACGACAAATGGTTGTCTTTCTCTTTTGCGGTTACTACGGCGTTTATCTGCACATTTCAGAGAACAGTGTAGATGAGATTTATATTTCTGATGTTATTTAACATGCAGCCTTATTGATTTCCGTGCCTTGCTTCGCATGGGAACAAGAGCGAATAACGGTATGCAGTCTGCACCGCAGCCGGTGTGTGTATCAGTATGATCCGAGCGCGCCTCACCATCGCCTCGCGGGGACCGGGCATCTTGCGGCATGTGTTGGGGGAGAGTTGAGCTTAGAGGGATACTTTACAGTCGCTGGTAGGTTGATGTTTGCCCATAGAGAGAAAGAGGAAAGATAATGTATAGAAGACAATACATTTAAGCCGATTGAAATTGAAACAACACACACTGCCCTTGTGCATCAAGAACCATCCAATGGTGTGGGTAAATTGGGTGTTTTTTTCTCCCATCAATTGAATTATATGTTAGGCTCAGAATGCAGTTATATATTTATTTACAGGGCCACTGTCATCTGACAACATATCTCTTTGTCAATGGACTCAATTAATTGCCATTTATAAAGCACGTTTTAATAGAGGGGTATTGATTTATGTTTGCCGTCGTAATTGAAGGCCACACTATGAAAAGCTTCTTCAAGCATCCTTTCTGTTACTGCTTTTTACAGCTATTCTCAAACGCAGCCAATTTTTTATATATAATGCTATTGTTATAAGACAACAATAACATAACATTTTAACAAAACACAATTGCTGTTTTATACGTGTAATAATATATCATTTATATATGTCTGGTCTATAGCTACGTAAGCTGCTATAACACACCACGCCCACAGCATTATTGTCTTCATATCAATTGTTAATACTGCCCCTCCCAATAATTAGCGTCATTTTTATCTAAAAAATATAACCATCCAGGATGTGTATCATGGGTATATTTTATACTTTGTATAAGACATTTTGCCTAGGCTATACCAAAATGTCCACAGTGCACCAGGGCTCACAGCAGTCCAGCATAATTGTATGATTGATTATCATGCTAATATGATTTGCTATTGGATTGTTGCTATGCTAATCATTTTCCAACCACAGAAAACCCAGCATGTCTATAATATGGATAGCAAGCTCTATAGATGGCTATTTCTGTGTAAAACTCAAATTGCTGAGATCAATGTTTACATCTTTCCCTAGTTTCCACACAATACATTAATAAAAAATATGGATTCAAACACAAGACCATGGTATAATCCAAGCCTTCTTTATACAGGATGCACATACACTATATGGTCCTGTTCCTGTATATACAGAAAGCCCACACCCTGTAGGAAACAGCTGTGTGACCTTGCAACCTGTCATTCTATCAATGAAATCACTCCTTTCTCTCCTCCCTTCCCTTCTCTCCTATTTTCTCTCCTCCCTCCCTTCTCTTCTTTCCTCCCTTCTCTCCTCTTCTCCCAGCTTTCTCATCTCTCCTCTCCTCCCTGCTGTTAGCAAAGGTTATACTGTAGAAGACTGGGAATATACGCTAGCAGCTTTATACTATATAGCTTTCCCTTTTTCTCCTGCTCCTGGTAAATATACTGTGTGTGTGTGTGTGTGTGTGTGTGTGTGTGTGTGTGTGTGTGCGTGCGTGCGTGCGTGCGTGCATGCGTGCGTGCGTGCGTGCGTGCGTGGCTGGAGTCTGTCCTCTGTGGACGCTGGTCTGATGGTTGGTTCTACAAAGCCTCTGTGCCATCAAATTGATTAATCTTAATAACTACCAGCTGATTTGCAAAACAAAGTATATGCAGCAAACCACTGAATATTGTGTACATGCGTAGGCGTACTGAATGTGCAACTAGCTCTCACATTTTCACTGCAGAATTAGGCCGTTTACCCATGTTTCTCCAAACGTCAAATTTCTAAGTGTTTTTGACACCCTTGGTTAACTCCTGCTCAGTATTGTTCTGTTTCTCCAAAACATAATTTCGAATGGTTAGGCCCTAGCAAAACCCAATCCTACTTGATGGTAATAGCGCTCACTGTTGCCCCTAGTGGCCGTTTATAAAGACATTACCCGATGTCCTTTGAACATGGATAGATGTCCAATTTCAAAGTCACTCTTGAGTGATCTGCCTGAAATGTGTGTGTGTGTTTAAACTGTATTCATGTAAATTGTGTGTGTGTGCGTGTGCGTGTGTGTGTGTGTTTTGGGGGATGGGTAGTTTTCTTTGCTCCTTGATAATGGTTAAACACAGTATTGGCAGTATTTGCCAATCTGTGTATACAAACAATATGGCTGCAGTCTCACTCAAAAGGAGGAGTGAATGAGTAATAATAGTTAAAGATTTAAACAGCCCATTTAACAGTGCTGCCAGGCCAGTGTAGCAGAACCCCGAGCCCAGAGGAGGAGGAAAGGACATTAGGCATGGGACCCAGTTACAGCTCAGCAGCACTACACTAAAGACAAAGTCAAACAGACTGAGCATCTTTATGCTACTTAGTTAAATAAAGGGACTCCTTGTTCTTCATGTTGATGTGGTGCCACAACCACAATACAAGGAAGTGATGTTTTAATTTGCACTTAGTCCTACAGTATGGTGCTCTACTACGCAGTGCACAATGCACATCCCTCCCTTCGCAGTTTACCATATAGCAGCTAGTTAGTACTGGTACGGGATTCATAAATCATCACAGAGTAGGAGTGCGGATCTAGGATCAGTTTTGACTTTTAGATCACAATCAGTACAATTGCATAGACAAGGCGGACCTGATCCTAGATCAGCACTCCTAGTCTGAGAGGCTTCATGGACACAGGCCCAGAACTCTCCTACCTCTCAGTGATGTTTTCATTTCACCACATACTGTAGAGAGCAGCCAGACCACGCCAGGGTCGGAGACACTACTCACTCATCTGAAACTCATTGGTTAATGTAGTGTGACAGTCAGTGAGAGCAGGGAAGAGGGAGAGGGAAGATAGAGGGATGGAGGGAGGAAGAGGTGTAGAGGGAGTGAGAGGTATGTACTGGGGGGTAGTAGCTGCAGAGGAAGAGGGAGGGAAAGCGGGGATGGAGGGAGATAGAGGAAGAGAAAGGCAAAGGAGGAACGGAGAGGTAGGGGAAGAGAGAGGGAAAGGGGGATGGAGGGAGGTATGGGAAGAGAGAGGGAAAGGGGGTACAGAGGGAGGTAGGGGAAGAAAGGGGGGATGGAGGGAGGTAGGGGAAGAGAGAGGGGGGGTGGAGATAGGAGGAGGTGTCTGTGAAGAGAGAGGGGGATAAACTTAAAAGGTGTAAGGGCAGAGATAGGGGGATGGAGGGAGGGAGTAAGGAGGAGGGGACGAGGGATGTAAGGCAGGAGTTATCTATGGTGGAGTACGTATGACACAACTAAAGGAGCAGGGCTGAGTTGTGAGTGTCGACATTGATGACCTCAGCCGTGAAAGTGCTCTAACGCGACGTGTAACTGTGTAGCCAGCGGGCGCCATGGCGAGACGATAACATGATCTCACGGCATGCACGGCAACAGCCCCGTAAACACTCTGTTGCACTGTGACCTCTGACCTCTGAGTTACCTGACCTGAAACACCGAAACACTTGCTTAGTCAGTGCTCTAGGTCTGTGTGATCCACCTCACTGTACTGATCCAGGATGCTGTGTATAGTAGAGGACCACTATCAGTATTAGTAGCAGTCAGTGTCCTGGGAGTAGAGTGTGAACCACTGGGAGGAAGGAGAGGTCAGTAGTGACAAAGCTGCTAGTATAAACTGAGAGAGGTGTGCACTGTATAATATATCAACAGCACCATACAGATACAGATGACAGAATGCTGCACTCACCTCTCTCAAGGGAGGACGGACATATCAGGACTGTTACTTACGTATACTGTTCTTAGATAGCAACTAGGGCTGGGCGATATAAAAATCATATCATGCTATTTTTCAAAATTTTGACGGTATTTTGTTGGAGGTCGACCGATTATGATTTTTCAATGCCGATACCGATTATTGGAGGACCCAAAAAAAGCCGATACCGATTAATCTGCCGATTGTTAAATATATATTTGTAATAATGACAATTACAACAATACTGAATGAACAATGAACACTTTTATTTTAACTTATTATAATACATAAATAAAATCAATTTATTCTCAAATAAATTATGAAACATGTTCAGTTTGGTTTAAATAATGCAAAACAGTTTTGGAGAAGAAAGTATAAGTGCAATATGTGCCATGTAAAAAAGCTAACGTTTAAATTCCTTGCTCAGAACATGAGAACATATGAAAGCTGGTGGTTCCTTTTAACATGAGTCTTTAATATTCCCAGTTAAGAAGTTTTAGGATGTAGTTATTATAGGAATTATGATGTGTCGACTATTTCTCTCTATACCATTTGTATTTCATAGACCTTTGACTATTGGATGTTCTTATAGGCACTATAGTATTGCCAGCCTAATATCGGGAGTTCATAGGCTTGAAGTCATAAACAGCGCAATGCTTCAAGCATTGCTAAGAGCTGCTGGCAAACGCAGTAAAGTGCTGTTTGAATGAATGCTTACGAGCCTGCTGCAGCCTACCACCGCTCAGTCAGACTGCTCTATCAAATATCAAATCAGACTAAATTATAATAAACACACAGAAATACGAGCCTTTGGTCATTAATATGGTCAAATCCGGAAACTATCATTTAAAAAACAAAACGTTTATTCTTTCAGTGAAATACGGAACCGTTCCGTATTTCATCCAACGGGTGGCAACCCTAAGTCTAAATATTGCTGTTACATTGCACAACCTTCAATGTTATGTCATAATTATGTAAAATTCTGGCAAATTAATTACGGTCTTTGTTAGGAAGAAATGGTCTTCACACAGTTCGCAACGAGCCAGGCAGCCCAAACTGCTGCATATACCCTGAGTCTGCTTGCACAGAACGCAAGAAAAGTGACACAATTTCCCTAGTTAATATTGCCTGCTAACATGCATTTCTTTTAACTAAATATGCAGATTTAAAAACATATACTTCTGTGTATTGATTTTAAGGAAGGCATTCATGTTTATGGTTAGGTACATTTGTGCAATGATTGTTCTTTTTTTGCGAATGTGCTTTTGTGAAATCGTCACCCGTTTGACGAAATTGAAGTAGGCTATGATTCGATGATAAATTAACAGGCACCGCTTTGATTATATGCAACACAGGACAAGCTAGTTAACCTAGTAATATCATCAACCATGTGTAGTTAATTAGTGATTATGTGAAGATTGATTGTTTTTTATAAGATAAGTTTAATGCTAGCTAGCAACTTACCTTTTTGATACTGCACTCGCGTAACAGGTGGTCAGCCTGCCACACAATCTCCTCGTGGATTGCAATGTAATCGGCCATAATCAGTGTCCAAAAAGGCTGATTACCGATTGTTATGAAAATTTGAAATCGACCCTAATTAATCGGCCATGCCGATTAATCGGTCGACCTCTATATTTTATGTTTTTGATTAATAAAAGTTCTAAATTTGCTTTATGAGTAGTGCGTGACACTAGGTTGGCTAAATTATTTCAATGGGTCTTTCTCCATTTGGATTGTTTGATACTGTTGAATTCAACTTCAACCTAAAATAATTTCCTGCATTTCCATACATTTCTGCGTTTCCTGCACTCATTTCAGATCATTTCCACACTGCCACGATATGGGCAAAAATTCTAGGCTTTATTTTTAACCAAATGTTGCATTTGTGATTTAGATCAAAACACTTGGGTGAACTTTTGGAATCATGGAAATAGAATGTTTATTATAATTCTATAGTTAGAGTATAAATAATGGTGGGCACTTTGAATACAGTGTTGTTTGACATGACAACAAATGGAAATTCCATGGATGAGTTATTGTGACAGGGTAGGAACCAAAGTGATGTTCCGTGTTTCCTAGGGGAGCCTATAATATTTGGCTACATTCAATCTTTATTCATATAGCCAACATATTCATGCTTCGCCTATTCCTCTTTGATTTAGAAGATACTGTTGCACAAACAACATGCTGATTTAAGCCTCCACCAGCACTGGTATCAGGCTGTATTAGCTAGCTACGTTTGCTCTGAGTCAGTACTTTTATTAGCTAGTTAGCAAGCCAGCTAACTAGCCAATAGCATTAGTGGCTAACACGATTTAGCTTAACTTCCAAAGAAAACACAAACTAGCTGTTTGCAGATGTAAGAAACACAAACTAATATTGTAATTATAGAACGCTTGTAGATTTATACTTAGATCAAAGTTGTAAACAGCATCGTTGTCATCAACATTGACCATGCAGACTGAACGAAAGTGTCTCATGGTCAAGCAACAACAAATGCGCTCTTTGAGTGACGGGGTGGAACAAGGTCTGTGTGGAAAGCAGCGTGGAGAGAGAGAGCAGAGAGGGATGACTCAAGTAGCGGAGTAAACTATAAAACATGGACGTTACACACGGCGTATCACATTTAACAAACCAAACATTCAAATATCGTTATAGAAGGTAAAGTAAAAACCCAAACCAGTCCGTGGATAAATACCGGTATATAGTAAAATACGGTATACCGCCCAGCCCTAATAGCAACAACTAAATAGCATTAACTTAATTAAAAACAAAATGTGCACACTTTGGGTTGGAAAATGCTGCTTTAGCCTGTACTATATGCATACAGTTCCCCGGTGCCTTATGGGAAATAAAGACAGAATGGGAGCAAGAAACCAGGGCAGCTTTGATTTTGATGAAGAGCCTTCTGTCTGAACATTTTCTCTTTCTTTCCCCTCTTACTCGGTCTGTCTGATTCTCTCCATTTCTTTACTTATTTCTCTCTCCACCCTCTTCTCTCTCCCCCTCTCTCTCTCCTTCTTGTTCTCTATCCCCCCCTCTCTCTCTTTCTCTCTCTCTGCTCTCTCGCTCACTCCTTGTTCTCTATCCTCTCTCTCTCTCATCTCTCTCCTTCTTGTTCTTTATCCCTCTCTCTTTCTCTCGCCCGCTCTCTCTCTCTCTCTCTCTCCCTATTAATAATGAAGAGTGAGATACGTCTGTGTATGTTAATTTCGTTCATAAATCCTATGTCTAAATATAGAGCGGCAGACTTCAGTGACTAACTCAAGGATTGGTCCGGGCATTATCCTGTATTAACACACACTAATACCATTCCTGGAGAAGGGAAGAATATATGGAGGACAGATATCCTCTGAAGTTAAATATATTCTCCATCATTCTCCCAACTGATGTGGAGTCTAGGGTCACATCAAAGGGAGCACAGTGTGTACACACACGAAAGCATCTTGCATGGGAACGCAGCTCTTTGCCTGTTTTCATCCCCCCGCCAACATAGTGTGTAGGTGTGTAGTGTGTATCTACCAAGGGAATTCACTTCGGTCATAATCACAGCCGTATATATATATTCCCCCCCAAGCAGACACATCGATGGCCCTGAACGAACTCTATCTGACTCTCTGTAAACTGGAAACCACACACCCTGAGGCTGCATTCATCGTAGCTGGGGATTTTAACAAGGCTAATCTAAAAACAAAACTCCCTAAATTCTATCAGCACATCGATTGTCCGACCAGGGCTGGCAGAACTCTGGACCATTGTTATACTAACTTCCGCGACGCATATAAGGCCCTCCCCCGCCCTCCTTTCGGAAAAGCTGACCACGACTCCATTTTGTTGATTCCAGCCTACAAACAGAAATTAAAACTACAAGCTCCCGCGCTCAGGTCTGTTCAACGCTGGTCCGACCAATCTGAATCCACGCTTCAAGACTGCTTTGATCACGCGGATTGGAATATGTTCCGCACGGCGTCCAACAACAACAATGATGAATATGCAGATTCGGTGAGCGAGTTCATTAGGAAGTGCATTGACGATGTCGTACCCAGAGCAACGATTAAAACATTCCCAAACCAGAAACCGTGGATTAACGGCAGCATTCGCGTGAAACTGAAAGCGCGAACCACTGCTTTTAACCAGGGCAAGGTGACCGGAAACATGACCGAATACACACAGTGTAGCTATTCTCTCCGCAAGGCTATCAAACAGGCTAAGTCCCAGTACAGAGACAAAATTGAATCGCAATTCAACAGCTCAGACACAAGGGGTATGTGGCAGGGTCTACAGTCTATCACGGATTACAAAAAGAAAAGCAGCCCCGTCGCGGATCAGGATGTCTTGCTCCCAGACAGGCTAAATACCTTTTTTGCCCGCTTTGAGGATAATACAGTGCCACTGACACGGCCCACTACCAAAACCTGCGGGCTCTCCTTCACTGCAGCCGAGGTGAGTAAAACATTTAAACGTGTTAACCCTCGCAAGGCTGCAGGCCCAGACGGCATTCCCAGCCGCGTCCTCAGAGCATGCGCAGACCAGCTGGCTGGTGTGTTTACGGACATATTCAATCAATCCTTAGCCCAGTCTGCTGTTCCCACATGCTTCAAGAGGGCCACCATTGTTCCTGTTCCCAAGAAAGCTAAGGTAACTGAGCTAAACGACTACCGCCCCGTAGCACTCACTTCCGTCATCATGAAGTGCTTTGAGAGACTAGTCAAGGACCATATCACCTCCACCCTACCGGACACCCTAGACCCACTCCAATTTGCTTACCGACCCAATAGGTCCACAGACGACGCAATCGCAACCACACTGCACACTGCCCTAACCCATCTGGACAAGAGGAATACCTACAGTGGGGAGAACAAGTATTTGATACACTGCCGATTTTGCAGGTTTTCCTACTTACAAAGCATGTAGAGGTCTGTCATTTTTATCATAGGTACACTTCAACTGTGAGAGACGGAATCTAAAACAAAAATCCAGAAAATCACATTGTATGATTTTTAAATAATTAATTTGCATTTTATTGCATGACATAAGTATTTGATCACCTACCAACCAGTAAGAATTCCGGCTCTCACAGACCTGTTAGTTTTTCTTTAAGAAGCCCTCCTGTTCTCCACTCATTACCTGTATTAACTGCACCTGTTTGAACTCGTTACCTGTATAAAAGACACCTGTCCACACACTCAATCAAACAGATTCCAACCTCTCCACAATGGCCAAGACCAGAGAGCTGTGTAAGGACATCAGGGATAAAATTGTAGACCTGCACAAGGCTGGGATGGGCTACAGGACAATAGGCAAGCAGCTTGGTGAGAAGGAAACAACTGTTGGCGCAATTATTAGAAAATGGAAGAAGTTCAAGATGACGGTCAATCACCCTCGGTCTGGGGCTCCATGCAAGATTTCACCTCGTGGGGCATCAATGATCATGAGGAAGGTGAGGGATCAGCCCAGAACTACACGGCAGGACCTGGTCAATGACCTGAAGAGAGCTGGGACCACAGTCTCAAAGAAAACCATTAGTAACACACTACGCCGTCATGGATTAAAATCCTGCAGCGCACGCAAGGTCCCCCTGCTTAAGCCAGTGCATGTCCAGGCCTGTCTGAAGTTTGCCAATGACCATCTGGATGATCCAGAGGAGGAATGGGAGAAGGTCATGTGGTCTGATGAGACAAAAATAGAGCTTTTTGGTCTAACTCCACTCGCCGTGTTTGGAGGAAGAAGAAGTATGAGTACAACCCCAAGAACACCATCCCAACCGTGAAGCATGGAGGTGGAAACATCATTCTTTGGGGATGCTTTTCTGCAAAGGGGACAGGACGACTGTACCGTATTGAGGGGAGGATGGATGGGGCCATGTATCGCGAGATCTTGGCCAACAACCTCCTTCCCTCAGTAAGAGCATTGAAGATGGGTCGTGGCTGGGTCTTCCAGCATGACAACGACACGAAGCACACAGCCATGGCAACTAAGGAGTGGCTCCGTAAGAAGCATCTCAAGGTCCTGGAGTGGCCTAGCCAGTCTCCAGACCTGAACCCAATAGAAAATCTTTGGAGGGAGCTGAAAGTCCGTATTGCCCAGCGACAGCCCCGAAACCTGAAGGATCTGGAGAAGATCTGTAGGGAGGAGTGGGCCAAAATCCCTGCTGCAGTGTGTGCAAACCTAGTCAAGAACTACAGGAAACGTATGATCTCTGTAATTGCAAACAAAGGTTTCTGTACCAAATATTAAGTTCTGCTTTTCTGATGTATCAAATACTTATGTCATGCAATAAAATGCAAATTAATTACTTAAAAATCATACAATGTGATTTTCTGGATTTTTGTTTTAGATTCCGTCTCTCATAGTTGAAGTGTACCTATGATAAAAATTACAGACCTCTACATGCTTTGTAAGTAGGAAAACCTGCAAAATCGGCAGTGTATCAAATACTTGTTCTCCCCACTGTATGTGAGAATGCTGTTCATCGACTACAGCTCAGCATTTAACACCATAGTACCCTCCAAACTCGTCATCAAGCTCGAGACCCTGGGCCTCGACCCCGCCCTGTGCAACTGGGTCCTGGACATCCTGACGGGCCGCCCCCAGGTGGTGAGGGTAGGTAACAACATCTCCACCCCGCTGATCCTCAACACTGGGGCCCCACAAGGGTGCGTTCTGAGCCCTCTCCTGTACTCCCTGTTCACCCACGACTGCGTGGCCATGCACGCCTCCAACTCAATCATCAAGTTTGCGGACGACACTACAGTGGTAGGCTTGATTACCAACAACGACGAGACGGCCTACAGGGAGGAGGTGAGGGCCCTCGGAGTGTGGTGTCAGGAAAATAACCTCACACTCAACGTCAACAAAACAAAGGAGATGATTGTGGACTTCAGGAAACAGCAAAGGGAGCTCCCCCCTATCCACATCGACGGGTCAGTAGTGGAGAAGGTGGAAAGTTTTAAGTTCCTCGGTGTACACATCACGGACAAACTGAATTGGTCCACCCACACAGACAGCGTTGTGAAGAAGGCGCAGCAGCGCCTCTTCAACCTCAGGAGGCTGAAGAAATTCGGCTTGTCACCAAAAGCACTCACAAACTTCTACAGATGCACAATCGAGAGCATCCTGTCGGGCTGTATCACCGCCTGGTACGGCAACTGCTCCGCACACAACCGTAAGGCTCTCCAGAGGGTAGTGAGGTCGGCAGAACGCATCACCCGGGGCAAACTACCTGCCCTCCAGGACACCTACACCACCCGATGTCACAGGAAGGCCATAAAGATCATCAAGGACAACAACCACCCAAGCCACTACCTGTTCACCCCGCTATCATCCAGAAGGCGAGGTCAGTACAGGTGCATCCAAGCAGGGACCGAGAGACTGAAAAACAGCTTCTATCTCAAGGCCATCAGACTGTTAAACAGCCACCACTAACATTTAGCGGCCGCTGCCAACAAACTGACTCAGCTCCAGCCACCTTAAAAATGGGAATTGATGGAAATTATGTAAAAATGTACCACCAGCCACTTTAAACAATGCCACCTAATATAATGTTTACATACCCTACATTACACATCTCTTATGTATATGTATATACTGTACTCTATATCATCTACTGCATCTTGCCATCTTATGTAATACATGGACCATTAGCCACTTTAAACTATGCCACTTTATGTTTACATACCCTACAGTACTCATCTCATAGGTATATACCGTACTCTATACCATCTACTGCACCTTGCCTATACCGTCTGTACCATCACTCATTCATATATCTTTATGTACATATTCTTTATCCCTTTACACTTGCGTGTATAAGGTAGTAGTTGCGGAATTGTTAGGTTAGATTACTTGTTGTTATTACTGCATTGTCGGAACTAGAAGCACAAGCATTTCGCTACACTCGCATTAACATCTGCTAACCATGTGTATGTGACTAATAAATTTGATTTGATTTGATTTGATTTGATTTGATTTGATTTTAGGTGCGCGTGTGTGTGTCCGTTTCTTTGTGTGTGTGTTTTCTTTTCAGAGCTTCAAATCAAATCAAATGTCATTTGTCACATGCGCCGAATACAACATGTGTAGACCTTACAGTGAAATGCTTACTTACAAGCCCTTAACTAAAAATGCTTTAAGAAGTTTTAAGAAAAATAATCATAATAATTTGAAAGTAAAAGTAATAAATAATATATACAGGGGGGTACAGGTACAGAGTCAATGTTACGGGGCACCGGTTAGTCGAGGTAATTGAGGTAATATGTACATGTAGGTAGAATAAAAGTCACTATGCATAGATAATAATAAACAGAGAGTAGCAGCAGCGTAAAAGAGGGGTCTGGGTAGCCCTTTGATTAGCTGTTTTTGACTTGGGGGTAGAAGCTGTTTAGAAGCCTCTTGGACCGTGACTTGGCTCTCCGGTACCGCTTCCCGTGGAGTCTTTGACAATTTTTAGGGCCTTCCTCTGATATCGCCTGGTATAGAGGTCCTGGATGGCAGGAAGCTTTTCCCCAGTGATGTACTGGGCCTGTACGGACTACCCTCTGTAGTGCCTTGCGGTCAGAGGCCGAGCAGTTGCCATACCATAGGATCTGAGGACCTATGCCAAATCTTTTCAGTCTCCTGAGGGGGAATAGGCATTGTTGTGCCCTGTTCACGTCTGTCTTAGTGTGTTTGGACCATGCTAGTGTAACAGTATAACTTTAGACCGTCCCCTCGCCCCGGGCGTGAACCAGGGACCTTCTGCACACATCAACAACAGTCACCCACGAAGCGTCGTTACCCATCGCTCCACAAAAGCCGCGGCCCTTGAACCACTACTTTAGGGTCTCAAAGCGAGTGACGTAACCGATTGAAACGCTATTAGCGCGGACCACCGCTAACTAGCTAGCCATTTCACATCCGTTACACTAGTTTGTTGGTGATGTGGACACACCAAGGAACTTGAAGCTCTCAACCTGCTGCACTGCAGCCTTTTCCTGTAGTCCACAATCATCTCCTTTGTCTTGATCACGTTGAGGGAGAGGTTGTTGTCCTGGCACCATATAGCCAGGTCTCTGACCTCCTCCCTATAGGCTATCTCATAGTTGTTGGTGATCAGGCCTACCACTGTTGTGTCATCGGCAAACTTGATGATGGTGTTGGAGTCATGCCTGGCCATGCAGTCATGAGTGAACAGGGAGTACAGGAGGGGACTGAGCACGCACCCCTGAAGGGGCCCCGTGTTGAGGATCAGCGTGGCGGATGTGTTCTTACCTACCCTTACCACTTGGGGGCGGCCCGTCAGGAAGTCCAGTATCCAGTAGCAGAGGGAGGTGTTTAGTCCCAGGGTCCTTAGCTTAGTGATGAGCTTTGATGGCATTATGGTGTTAAACGCTGAGC
>NC_092101.1:37567530-37572530 GCF_045679555.1 Salvelinus alpinus | reverse complement strand
ACATAGCCAGTCAGGCAGACAGTCCAGATGGGTCCTACAACACAACATAGCCAGTCAGGCAGACAGTCCAGATGGGTCCTACAACACAATAGTAAAAGGTAAAAATAGTAAAAGGAAGATCTATAGTTACAAGTATCGACCTGTAAAGAAATAAGAAAAGTTAAAGATTGCTACTGTGGATAGTGTTAGCTAGCGCTAGTCGGCTGTACCTGCGCCAAAACTCTGCTATCATCTTACAGCTTGTTCTCCATCTTTTCAAATAGTGAGCCAACATTTTTTCAGCACTTTTATTTCCCTGATTGATCGTGCTCTCTTATCTCTCTGCAGAAGACATACACTGAGTGTACAACACATTAAGAACACCTTCCTAATATTGAGTTGCACCCCCTTTTGACCTCAGAACAGCCTTAATTCGTCTGGGCATGGACTCTACAAGGTGTTGAAAGCGTTCCACAGGGATGCTGGCCCATGTTGACTCCAATGCTTCCCACAGTTGTGTCAAGTTGGCTGGATGTCCTTTGGGTGGTGGACCATTCTTGATACACACAGGAAGTTGTTGAGCGTGAAATACCCAGGAGCGTTCTTGACAAACACACCCCTTCATCGACACTGATTGCAGTGGATTTAACAAGTGACATCAATAAGGGATCATAGCTTTCACCTGGTCAGCCTGTCAAGGAAAGAGCAGGTGTTCCTAATGTTTTCTACACTCAGTGTATAGTGAGCAATATGTTTGGAACATCGAATTGCAATAAATATAGAATGATGAGAATGACAATACATGTCGTATCAGCACCTAAGTATTGTGATAATATCGTATTGTGAGGTCCCTGGCTATTCCCAGCCCTAAACACAACACACCCAGACAGGCACATAGTCCAGACGGTTCCTACAACAGACAGCAATCAGTCACTAGAAGTCTATCTCTTCTCTCTGTCCATCAACCAATAGGTCAGTTAAAACAATCAAAATCACTTGTATATTCTCTACCCATTCAAGTATCCATCCATCGATTGTGAACTGTGTGGATCTTACCTGGACACGTCCACAACAGTGAGGCTCTCTGGAACAGGAAACACCTCCAGCGCTCTCAGCTCTGGAGAAAAACACCCCGTCAATAGAGTATAGAGTATATACAGGGAAGTGCCAAAATAAGAGGAAACACGAGTAAACGAGGGATACAAAGTACATTGAAAGCAGGTACATCCACACAGGTGTGGTTCCTGAGTTCATTAAGCAATTAACATCCCATCATGCTTGGAGTCATGTATTAAAATGCCCAGTAGCTCATTATTTGGTTACCATGGCTAGAAGAGATCTCAGTGATTTTAAGAGGGGTCTCAAAGGAGCATAGGGGGTTTAAAGGGTGTGTGTCAGTCACCAGATCTCAACCTAATTGAAAACTTATGGGAGATTCTGGAGCGGCGCCTGAGACAGCGGTTCCCATCAACAAAACACCTAATGATGGAATTTCTCATGGAAGAATGGTGTCATATCCCTCCAATAGAGTTCCAGACACTTGCAGAATATATGCCAAGGCCCATTGAAGCCATCCTGGGTCGTGGTGGTCCAACACCCTATCAAGACACTATATTGGTGTTGACTTTATTTTGTCAGTAACCTGTATGTGCGTATGCTTCTCTCCGTTCTCTGCAATGTGGACAATTACTATAACAAGTGTCCATGTTTGTGAGTGTATGTGTACCGTTTTGTGCTGTGTGCAGGCCCTTGAGTGCTAGGCCACTGACTCTAAGGAGTGTGAGTGTGTTTCTGTCACAGCGTAGGAGCTCCAGCCTGGATAGGGTCCTGACGTCAAGCTCCTCCAACCCAGCATCCCGCACATCTAACTGGGCCACGTGGCTCAGCAGGCCAGCCTCCCCAACCACCACCCTCTGGAGCCTGTTCAACCTACAACACAGAGGGAGGGAGAGAGAGAAAGGGGGTTAGAGAATGGAGAGTGATCATTTAATGGGATTGTTGTTTCAAAACAGACATTTGCCCCCAGTTTTTACATGTATATCTGAGTTGATATTGAGTTGCACTCCCTTCTGCCCTCAGAACAGCCTCAATTCGTCAGGGAATGGACTCTACAAGGTGTCGAAAATGTTCCACAAGGATGCTGGCCCATGTTGACTCCAATGCTTTACACAGTAGTGTCACGTTGGCTGGATGTCCTTTGGGTGGTGGACCATTCTTGATAGACACGGGAAACTGTTGAACGTGAAAAATCCAGCAGTGTTGCTGTTCTTGACACACTCAAACCGGTGTGCCTGGCAGCTACTACCATAACCTGTTCAAAGGCACTTAAATATTTTGTTTTTCCCATTCACCCTCTGAATGGCACACATACACAATCCATGTCTCAATTGTCTCAAGGCTTAAAAATGATTATTCAACCCGTCTCCTCCCCTTCATCTACACTGATTGAAGTGGATTTAAGTGACATCAATAAGGGATCATAGATTTCACCTGGATTCACCTGGTCAGTCTGTCATAGAAAGAGCAGGTGTTCCTAATGTCTTGTATACTCACTGTAGCTACAGTGTTCTTATTGCCAGTGGCGACCAGCCATTCAGGGCAGAGCTTTATTAACTCAGTATATTTTTATTTACATTGTTTGCAAATTGATATGCAACACATATTACTGCCAAAATAACATACAAAACAAGCATATATTTTGTGTGTCTGTTTTGTATGTTATTTTTGCAGTAATACGTGTCGCATATCAATTTGCAAACAATGTAAATACATATGTTCTGAGTTAATAAAGCCGCATACAAACATGGTCTCTTTTTTTGTTTTTCTTGAGTAAGGCAGCTCCAAAATGCAGGTGTTTCAGCCTACCTCAGTGCTTTCTGTGGTGGAGGGGCAGCCAGCGGAAAATACAGAGCGTAGGAGTTGGTAATCTTCTCTAGTTGCACTGTGATTGGCTCGGTGTTCTGTCACTCATGGGGATACTACGTCACCGCAAAATCTACAGGGAGAGCTTGAAAGTTCAAGTCCCCTTGGGTGCTGCCATAGATTTACATTAGAAGTGCCCATCCAAGATGGCTCAATGTCATTGGCCACAAATAAAATGACATCAAATCACGTTATATCTACTGTAGCTTTGATTGGACTGATCATCATACTTTCAAAATCTTAGCTAGCAAGCTAGACAAGCAGTCATCTTCATGAACCATGTCAATCTACTCGCAAATCCTTTTCAATCTTTGTCATATGAAGAAAAATTATAGATAAAATGTATCGGTGCTCATTACACAACAAGTTGGAAATAGCAATTTCAACAATGAGAGGTTTGGAAGGAATCAATGGCTAACTGCAAGCGTTGCAAAGCAATCACTATTTTGCTTCCCCTCCTATTCAGTGGAGTGGGTGTGTGGTCCAAGTCTGGGTTTAAGGGTCTCTTTTCCTATCTTAAAAGGATAAACCTTCACACGCAAAACCATGGGCCAAAAAAGTTTGAATACATTGGCCATGCTGTCAATCCAGCATGACTTCTGCAGCGTTCAAAACAACTGGAAACTCGGAACTGGGAAATCTCACACTTCAGTGAGTTCAAGACAACTGGGAACATAGAAAAAAAACGAGCTCCAGTTGTTTGAAAGCACCATAAATCCAGGGAATGACAGACTTGGATGACAAAATTTGCCCACAAGAACGACCACCGAGCCACCTGCCTGTTCAAGTGAGCACAGCACAACCGTGAGTCCAAAAATGTATTGTTTGCCACTGCATAAATGATGTAATATGCCAGGGAGATAAGTATACTGTAGCTAAGAAAGTAACACTAAGTGTATGTTGTGTTGTAAGCAGTTAGAAGCCCATGTGCCTCACTCTAACAATTTGGTCCCTTTCCCCCTCATAACTTAGCCTACTGTTCTGACTTGGTGGTGCACATGTAGCCTATAGCCTGTTCTAGAGAAATGTCATCATCAAACATTGAGCTTTCACTGTCCGCTTATATGCCCCCTTCATTTATCCTACGGTTCTGATTTGGTGTACAGGGTGAATACTGTAAGAACGGACCATGTTCTGAATTCTGTCGCTGTACATTTCAAAAGTGCTGAACAAATAGTTACAGTGCCTTTGGAAAGTATTCAGACCCCTTGACATGTTCCACACTGTTACGTTACAGCTTTATTCTAAAATTGATTAAATAGTTTCCCCCCCTCATCAATCTACACACACCCCATAATGACGAAGCAAAAACACTTTTAGAAACTTTTGCAAATGTATATATTTTTTTTAACAAAAATCTGAAATATCACATTTACATAAGTATTCAGACCCTTTACTCAGTACTTTGAAGCACCTTTGACAGCAATTACAGCATCGAGTCTTCTTGGGTATGACGCTACAAGCTTGGAACACCTGTATTTGAGGAGTCTCTCCCATTTTTCTATGCAGATCCTCTCAAGCTCTGTCAGGTTGGATGGGGAGCGTCGCTGAACAGGTATTTTCAGGTCTCTCCAGAGATCTTCGATTGGGTTCAAGTCCAGGCTCTGGCTGGGCCACTCAAGGACATTCAGAGACTTGTCCCGAAGCCACTCCTGCGTTGTCTTGGCTGTGTGCTTATGGTCGTTGTCCTGTTGGAAGGTGAACCTTTGCCTTAGTCGGAGGTCCTGAATGCTCTGAAACAGGTTCTTGGTCACCTCCCTGACCAAGACCTTTCTCCCCCGATTGCGCAGTTTAACCAGGCGGCCAGCTCTAGGAAGAGTCTTGGTGGTTACAAACTTCTTCCATTTAAGAATGATTTAGGCCACTGTGTTCTTGGGGACCTTCAATGCAGCAGAAATGTTTTGGTTCCCTTTCCCAGATCTGTACCTCGACACAATCCTGTCTGTGAGCTCTACGGACAATTCCTTCGACCTTACGGCTTGGTTTTTGCTCTGAAATGTATTGTCAACTGTGGGACCTTATTTAGACAGGCATGTGCCTTTCCAAATCATGTCCAATCAATTGAATTTAACACAGGTGGACTCCAATCAAGTTCAAAT